>NC_086451.1:126651295-126778795 GCF_028390025.1 Pseudophryne corroboree | reverse complement strand
CTATATAGATACATTTGAAATCAATTAATTTAAGGGAGTAATTATAAAGGCACAACATGCAGGTCTGGCCCAGTCCTAAAGGGTTACACAGAACAAGTGTGGGTTATGTCTAGTGGGCAATAGTTGTTTTTATTGCTCACATTTATCGAAGTTGTGTGATTTGTTTTATTGCGTACGCACATCGGTACACGTGGTAAGGAACGTGAGGACAGCGTACAAAAATGTGCACGTGGCGGAAGGCTGCACACGTGGCATAGAGGTATGCACGGTTGCGTAATTACACAAGCTTGCGTAGGGTTGTGTGCATATAATAAAACCACACGATAGTTGTTCAATTAGCGTGGGATAGTATACTTTAAATTCAATAGCACATAACTTTCCGATTTCAAAAGTAGATTAGTATAAGACTTTTGTTTAAACTGTATTGCCTCTGGGGAAAAAGCTGCCGATCAGAAAGAGTGGAAATTTTCTGTACAGAAAAACGCTGTGTATTTGTGTGAGCTGAAAGTGGAGTGAGAGTATTTGAACACGGGAATTCGGGATCCCGTCGTTGGTACACCAAGTGAGTGGAGGCTTGGCGGCGTGAGGCGGCTGACACGTTAATAGAGATAGAAAAGTACGCAAGTCGTGAGGATACTTGCACAGGAGCGTGGTAGGGAATTGTGAATTGTGACCCATGTAGTTTTTTTTATACGCTCCGGCTGAGGTTTCGCAGCTTGTGATTCGATTCCAGTGGTCGTAGGGCGGATAGGTAATAGGTACCTATACGCTGTGCGATTGAGACACATGTTTGTGGGTGCGATACATAGCGCAACTTGATACCCCTTTGGGAGCTTTTGCATAAAATCGCGGTATCATCAGCGCTGTGTAGAGCATATGCAAGCATGATTTGTGTATAAGTGCATAGGGAGTTTTTGCTGGTCACTCTCAGGAAAATCTCCAACGGTAGATATTTACTGGAAGAGGTAAGTCACTCCTAAAAAAACTTCCAGTAAATAGAAGCCAGTTAGGGGCCCTAGGTTGGGTACATCGCAATCCACTATTGACAGTGAATCGTAGTACTGGCCAACATGGGCGAGAGTGGGTGAAGAGCGCTCGGAGAACTTTCACTGTCTGCTTGCATTGAGTATTTTGGTGTTTGTGGGAACGGCCAAGAGGGCCAGACCCACAGTTATGGGAGCCAGTTGCTCAAGTTAGGGACGTATGGTAGCTAGGGTTCAGGCTGAAGGATTGTGGCCGAGAGGGTCAGCAAGGTTTATTATGTGTGGGAAATATGGTCCACACGCAGAGGAATATTGCAATGAATGGGTACGTATGACTGATATCATTCCCTAGGGTGGGCAGCTTTGAACCAGAGGTACTGCAGAATATAGGTAGTAAAATATGTCTGATTAAATCCAGAAAACAAAGGATCAGACATAACAATTGTTTAAACCTGTGGCAACAAGAGGGTGAGGTGCAAAGGGAACAAACTCGCAAAGCAAGTTCCAAACCTAGCAGGAATGAGGGCATGAACACACCATTACCGACACAGGTCGAAGGAGAAAAGATGGCTACAGTCAATGGTATATCTGTAAATGATAGAAAAATGCAGGATCAATGTGTTAACCTTAACCCTTGCAAGTTTTATTCTGTTTTGAACTTTCTCCAAGGTCATAGGTCAGAGGAAAATGATGCATCCATCCCACTCTCAGCCCTCATCCAGGAAATTGCCTTACAGGAAATGCAGGTGGGCCCTGTCCAACCTGTAAGAGCAGCAACAGTATCCCCCACTGAAAGGACTGGTGAGATCACAGACATCGGTAAGTGTGAGACTGTTCATTACACGGAGACATTAACACCTCACAGTGAGCAGATTAGGAATGGAATGGTAGGATTACATCTTGTCTTGGAAATAGTAACTCCCAATGGGGGAACCGATAGTCAGGGAGTAATCCTCACCAGGAATAATGCAATGTATTGCCGTGGTCCAGATCAGAACTTCGGTCAATCATTTCAGAATTCCCTGATCCCCGAAAGAATTTAGCCAGATGTCAGAAGTATGTAAAGGATCTGTGTAATGCATATGAACCGACAAACAAAGATTGGTGGATACTTTTGAAAGCGTGCCTACCCCCTAATATTGACACCCAAAAATGTATTACTGATTGTAAATTAGAGTTGGATGGTCCTATGACTGATGAACACAATCAGGAGAATGTGGAACGAATTAACATGCAACTAGAGTTGTATTTCCCCACTACTGTTAAGTGGAGAAAAATGTTCTCCATAAAACAGAGAGAAAATGAAATGGCATCTGAATATTTCCATCGGGCTTTGCAAATAATAGATAGATACATCGGGGTATCAGATATAGGGAACAATGCGAATTGCAGGGAGGTGGCTGTCTCTGTGCTAATGGATGGGCTCAATAAGACATTAAGGGACAGTGTGCAAACATCTTTGCCTAATTGGAGAGGGTTCACAGTAGCTGGTCTTAGAGAGTGCGCAATTGAACACCACAAGAATATTGCTAGGCGCAGAGAACAACAGGAGGAGAAGCTGATGACAATAAGTCTACAGGCTCTGACAGGAAAGCCCCATCAGCCAAAACCCCAGACCCCTGGTGGTACATCACGAACAGGAATATGTTACATTTGTAGAAATAAAGGACATTTTGCCAGAGATTGTAGGAGTAGTAGGACACATAGTCAATATAGACCCCTAGACAGAGAAAACAAGCCACATTATTAAACACATAGACGGGTTCAAGGGACATATAGGAAGGAATCACGAGCCATATAGAAAACACAGATTCAGTTAATGGGAAGAACGGGATAAATGCAACTTTACCCTTTTGACAAAACTTGCTGGGGTTAAGATGAGGCCTCTAAACTTTTGCTTCTTTCTCTAGCAGAAATGGCCCCTGATTAATTTAACAGGAATTTTGTTAGATATGGTATACATATAGTGTGCTCCAGCCCAGGAAGAACAAAGTATTTGGAAAATACACACGAAGACTAATGTTGCATTTCACTGTTCTAGATTCATGTCCATCACAGGTAGAGGAAATTATCTCACAGTACCGGGTTCCCTATGAACTTAGAATGGACAGGACACTGGATTGATGGCTGGGATAGTCCCAGTAGAGATACGACACACATAGAATTTTTTTAAGGGGAATAGACCAAGTAGAGAAGCCATTCCCTATAGTGCCCAATCCAGTTGTCAAATTTTATAAAAATCCTCTTTGCCTCTACAAACTTATCTGTTACTAACCTCTATGTGATTTTTCTTCAAAGTTTCCTCCTCATCTCTTACGTTCACCAACAGGAGGGTACAATACATGGACCCGATTACAGTTCAAATGCCACATGCCTACTCGGTCCTTCAGAGTTCTGCCCAAATCCAGTATATCTTACCAGAACAAGGACACCAGTATTACTGCAGTGTGCCTGGTCATGCACAAACGGTGAAGAATGAGAATACTGGTGAAAGGAGACTGTGTACAGACACCGATATGCATGATGGTTTGACAGCCTGTTGGTGAATGCCAAACCTGACATTTTTTTTTTCTACTATTATTCCCCTCTCTTCTCTCATCCAGAGATGGTTTACTTCACACAACTGATAACACACAACAGTAAATTTAAATGCAAAATTTGTGTTCCCTACAGGAAAAGGCGGTCTGGAAGTCGAAGGGGTATGGTCAGGAGTTCTCAGGACTTTGGACAGGTGGACACGGTAAACCAGTAGCACCCAGAGCATATCTTCCAAGTCTAGATGAGGCGGCACACGGTCTGACTCATCTGGGCAAAGAGGGTATGTGCAAACTGGTAAGAGCCTACTGGTGTGCGCCAGGATTCTCTTCTCATGCAGGTAAGAGAGCAATGACATGTTTTACTTGCCTGAGGAAGAATATTGGTAAGACAATACCAACAGAGCCATCCCATATCCCTCCTACAGACGGACCTTTTCAGGTAATACAAATCGACTTCATACAGTTACCACCCTGTAGAAATTTGAAATATGTGTTAGTATGTATCGATGTATTTTCCAACTAGGTAGATGCGTTCCCTGCTGCCACAAATACTGCTACGTTCACTGCAAAGAAAATTGTGCAGGAATTTGTGTGTAGATATGGTATCCCTAGAGTGATTGAAAGTGACAGGGGTACCCATTTTACAGGTGACGTCTTTCAGGTCATGTGCAAACTGATGGGAATTAATAGCAAGCTACATACTCCGTACCGACCACAGGCGAGTGCAAGGTAGAGAGAGTGAACAGCACTATTAAGAACAAGCTGAGCAAAGTGATGGCTGAAACTGGATTGCTGTGGCCAGAAGCTTTGCCACTAGTGTTGTACAGCATCAGAACCACTCCCAGGTCTCCGCTTAACTTATCACCCTTTGAAATTCTTTTTGGTCGACAACCTCATGTAATGTTAGACTCCCAGGATGATTTGAAATGCAATAATGAAATAACTGTGAAATATTTGGTTAGGATGAACCAGCAGCTGAGAAATCAACAAAGAAATCTAAAGCTGGTGATTTCTGACCTACTGAACAGTAATTGTCATGACATTGAGCCTGGGGATTATGTGATGATTAGAAATTTCTTACGCTCAAGTTGCCTCATAGACAGGTGGGAAGGACCATACCAAGTCTTGTTAACCAGCATGACAGCACTAAAGGTCGCCGAAAGAGAGACTTGGGTCCACTCGTCCCACTGCAAGAAGGTCGCTGACCCGGACAGAACTCGTGACAAAGAGCATGGTGAAGAGAACCTCATATCACTAGAGTGTTTGTTCCGGGAAAGTTGAGAGGCAGGACTGTTGAAAGGCACCTGAGCATGGAGAGCAACAAGACCAAAGCGGTTGTCGCACAATTTTCTTTTTTCACCCCCCTCCCCCGCATTTTCCTTTCTTTTCCCCTCCTTATTTTCCTTCTTTCCCCTAACAAAATGGATCTAACACAAGATACTGCATTTCGGGTTCTACTAGTAATTCTGTTTTTGATCAGGACAATTTGTTTTGGTGAGGGTCCCAGAGAGGTCGAGCAAGGATCTGGATTGGGTTCTGATGGCGAGTACAAATTTGTAGGATCTCAGGAGCAGCACATCACTCGAGTAAAGGCTGGTATCAGCAAGCGCTCTGGTAGTCAGGGAGCTCGGAGGCAATGTGAAGGGTTATTGTCTGATTAATATTGTATTTGTAGGAATTGTGAGAACATAGTCGAAGACGGGTGCATCCAGAGATGTCAGTCCAACATTAATATCGACATGGACCGACATGCATTTAGTGATAACCACTCATTAGTTGGTAAGGTCTTAAACCAGACAGAATGTTGGGTGTGCTCACAGCTACCTCAAGTACAGAGTAAGTCAGGATTAGTACCATACCCTTTAGCAATAGATGAGGTACTCGAATTATGGGGTGGGAAACCAGTGGACAAAAAATTCAATATCTCTAGGCCCCCTAGCTTGAAGCTCCACCAGTACAACGTAGATAGGTCCCTGTTGTGTTTTAATATTTCCAAACACCGAAAACCAGGAAATTGGGAAGTGACGTGGAATAACCAGACAATGACCTTTTCACACATAGCTGATAGGATTCCTATTGACTCTGAACTTGTACGCCAGATAGCCAACAGTGGGAGGTATTTTTGGTATAGGTATACACATGGAAGCAAGACCATGTGGGTTGGAAAAGTATCGTCAGGGTATTGTGCCCATATCATCCAGCCCGATACTTGTACTGAGCAAATGAGAGAACTAGGGATTGGTTTCTTTACCTGGAAAGTTTGCAACATGGTGATGTTACATTTTGTCCCCTATGTTCTCCCAGATGACGCCTATTTCATATGTGGGAGGAAAGCGTACAAGTGGCTTACCCGAGCTCTGAGGGATTGTGTTATATTGGGAGAGTACTACCAGAGGTCATGACTATAACCCATGATAAAATGAAAGACGTTCACCGCAGCACTCAGAATCCTTATACTCATACCCACTATGAACACATCATCAAGAGACACCTCATAGATAGGGCAGAGCAAGATAGGGCAGAGCATGCAGCCTCTGATTTGATCCATGAATCCACCAGGATTCAGTTCCTTCTCGCATTAGATATCACCCATACTGCCAGAGGTACTATAAATTATAGGTACATCCATGCGCTAGCGAACTTGATAGACAATATCACCGAGATGTATGATGACACCTTCAGGTATATGGGAAGGGAGTTACAAGCCTACAAGAAGGAACTGATCCAGCACAGGATGGATCTTAATTATGTTACAGCCGTGACAGGTGGGTACTGTGTTACTCTGGCAACTCAATATGGTGTGAAGTGTTGTACATATATTACGAACAGCACTGACGACCCCACGGAGATCATCGATGACAAGATGGATGAGATCTTACAGTTGAAGTGGGAGTTCAGGAGGAAGCACAACCTTACCTTAGCGACTGTGGGTAATGAACCGACTGGCTTGGTCTCATAGTTGAACCCACGCAAATGGTTCTCAGGGTTAGGAGAGTAGGCTCAAAATGTCATTATGAGTGTGGGGAAGTTTCTACTTTGTATCCTGGGTGTCATCATAATTATTGGTCTGATATTCAGGTGTGTTCGAATTCTAACGCGGCGCAAGCACAGAACAAATTTGATGAGTCTAAGGAGCGAGCGCGCTGTTACAGCAGCAGATTTAATTTATGACCCCTCAGTAGAAACTGTGATATGATAAGGATTGTAAAAATAAATTTCATGGCCTGTTTCTTTCACTTGTTTTTCTCTGTCTCCCCCTCTGCCCAGATACATCCAACCGGAAAAGATGTCAGCCCTACCCAATGTTTATGTGAATGTATTTTTATATATGTGTATTCTCTTCATCTCTGCAACCTCCAGTTAATGGCACACATAGTCGACAGGTGTAATCCACATATACTAGCACTCACATACGTTCCCCCTCCATGTATCAACAACTAAATGTGCTCCCCATTTGTTGGTATTAAAAGCCGAAAAGAGCTCAGTAGTGTTTGTTTGCCCATTTACAGACCCTTAATACGGGATGAGAAGGATTTAATGTATACTTTGCAATACCTCGAAGCTTATTTAGAACATATGCGGCACGATGATACATGCCCCTCAGACATTGGTTTATACACACATGCTTTTTACTATCCCACTAGGCTATACATTTCCCACCTACAACTATTTCTGATCATCCAAGCTTTTGTATATATTGTATAGGTAATATTTTTTTCTGTTTATTGATTAGTTAGTGGCAGTTATTGATGACTGCCAAAGGGTGGACTGTCAAAGTCGGAAAATATTACAGTACACACATCACGTACAAACACCACATAGATGGCCTCCGTGCGCGTACTTATTCAGCTGCGCGTGCACATATTCGCAAATTGCGTATGATCGTTCATGCAGTCATGCGTGTTAGCGCGTGGTATGAGTAATTACAGAAGCATTTATACTCGCATGGAAAAGCCACAAAGACATATCATATATTTATTCCATATAATGCATAAATCACCCACTGTCTGCTCATCCTTCTATTAGCAAGAAGATGGTTCACACATAAATTATCCTCCCAGAAACTCTAATACAATGTACCAGACGGCCTTGTTTACGCAAAGCTTTGAAATCCTATGAAGAAGGCAAATACATTTGGTTACTCCCATTGTTCTAGAGTTGTACAGTATCTGTCGAAGACAATAAATACTGGATTATCATTGTTTTATCTGAAGAAAGGACAAACAAAGAGACAAATATTCAGGAACCTAGTTTGAAGAGAAACTAAATTTGCAATAGCTGACAAATTACAAACCAGACATTTAGATAGCTAAGGTAATAACTCATGGTCTGAACTCTTGGAAATGTGTGTGTGTATATATATATATATATATATATATATATGTGTATATATGTATGTGACCCTTTGAAGAAGTCTCATCAGACGAAACGCGTTGGATGACCTTTACCTACCTCACTCTAAGATAAGGAAACTTTTTATTTGTTCTTATATTCATTTGGTGCTTTTAGTTCAGCTATGTATATGTTATTGTCCCATTTTTTATGTATCTCCTTTGTGCTTTGATTTATGGTAATAAATAGCTTTTTAAATATTACTGGCAATTTTTTACCTTATTTATTGACACCGTGGTCGCTACTCACCCTCATCTCCTCCCTGCTCCTACATTTTTTATCAGGTTTTTTACCACCCCTGTATTTATTGAGGGTAACAGCATACGCCCTGTTTGCAGCATAGGGGAGTGTCATATTGACTAGCCATTCCCAAACAATATATCTGTTTTATCTTACATGTGGCACAGTATTATTCCTTGCTTTTATATATATATATATATATATATATATATATATGTGAATGTGTATATATGTATGTGTGTGTATATATATGTTCCCTAACAAATTGTAATAACAGGAATATGTATATATGTAAATATGTATATCTTGAGGATGGAAATTGATAATCATATCATGTGTGGGATCATATTGTTCAGTGTCACATAAGCATTAATCTGGTGGGTAAAAGACTATTGCCACATATTGCAACAATAAGATATTTATAATACCAGATTTATGTATGATTAATGTGATGGGTTTAACTGGCCATGGGGCGGGAACTCAGATGCAAAAACAACAGAAATCACATCTCAAGTCTTAGCCACCGCCCACCTCTTAAACTGACCAATGATCCCCGGTGCACAGGATATGTCCCACCCCTGAACCAATGGAAGAAGAGCACACAGTGTCTATTGTATTATGTTTTGATCAACTGTATAAAAAGCCAAGCTGCCTAGCCGGTCGGTAATCTCTCTCTCTCTGAAGGGTTATCTTGCCTGATAGATCTGAACACCGGGACCACGTGGCGCTGGCTAAACCAAACGTATGTACCATTGACTGTAGCCATTTTCTTATTGTATTGTATTGTTATTATTGTAACCCCCTGCTAGTAAAGAACTGTTGGTGGGTCAGATCCCAACATAGTCTTTGAAATACAAATTGGTGTCGTGTCTCTCTTTCCCTGCTAGTGTTATATAAGTATAATCTAGTCACACATGTAGCTGCAAAGTGTTCACAGCGTGTCTTTGTGTGTGTACGCACTGCGTGTACATTGTACAACCATCGCGGCGTTCGTATGCAAAGTGCGTAGCGGTTCCATTTAAAGTGTATTGAATGTCTTTTTAAAGTGTTGCTTTTTAGTCCTGTAAGTAAATCAACATTTACACCCTCCACAGGAATGATGAAGTTTGTGATGACTTTATTAACTGCAGAATCTATTTCCGAGTAGTGACCCTTCATAACATGGCAAAAGCAAATAAAGCACAAAAGTCAAATGAGAGCTTGCAGAGGTTAATAACTTGAGAATCCAAGGAGCATAGTTTAAGTCCGCCGTAACCAAATAAATGCGTTCTCAGCATAAAGGGAGTTCTTGAAAAAATACACAAGGCATAGGTAAAGTTTGCAATACTTAACTAACACACAGTAGGGGCAGATGTATTAATCCTGGAGAAATGATAAAGAAGTAATAAGTGCAAGATGATAACACACGAGCCAATCATTACAGGTTTGAAAGATTACAGTTAGGAGCTGATTGGCTGGTGCGTTATCACCTTGCACTTATCACTGCTTTATCACTTCTCCAGGCTTAATATATCTGCCCCATAGTCCTTGAAACATGATCAGGCAAAGACAGAAGTAGCAGGAGGGCATTGACTGGCAATCCAGACTTTCAGTATGAACTAGAGCTTGGAATTAAAGAACCAGGCAATCCAGGTAGTTCTTGGCAGAAAGTAATTATAATCATATAACCGGCATGGGAGATCTACACTGACTGGTTTATAACAGCCACACTAACCAATGAAAAAGGCCGGGCTGGGAGTGTTAACTCTAATTATATTAATCCTGGAGCTGAATGTACACAGAGTGCCTAAGGAAAAGAAAACAGAAAAGAAACAGATGGATCAGCTGACACCAGGTGCATACTGAATAATTAGTCAGCTGATCCCAGGTGCATTCTGAACAGAATCATTACAAGTAGTGCCCTTTGTATGCATTATGCCACACAGTAGAGCACCTTATACACATTATGCCACACATTAGTAATGCCTTTATACACATAATAACACACAGTAATGCTCCTTACACATAACACACATTATTAATGTCCTTTTAAACATAATGTGAAACTTTATTAATGCTCTTATACACATAATGTCCCACACACAGCACTAACAAGGCTGCTAACACTGTGACCTCTGCCTTTGCTTGGATACAGATGAGTCCTCATACATCTTGCCTCAATACGTCATGCAGCAGTAGATGCTTGGCGTGAGTCAGCTAGCATTTTTGTTAACGTTGGGCGCCTTCTTTTAATGAAAATGCAGAAGCATGCACAGGCAGCTTCTGCTGATTAAAAATGATATGCGGCATGCCTATATTCTGTGTGCGAATGTGACTGTATCTGCATACGAAATGTTATGTTACAGTGATTTCCATTTCATATGCATATACAGCCACAGTCACACACAGAATATAGGCATGCCGCATATCATTTTAATCAGCAGAAGCTGCTTGTGCCCCATGGCATACAAAATGCCCTAGGCATGTGCCTAGTTTGCCTATGCCTTGGGCCGGCTCTGGTTAGCATTAACAAGCAATATGTTCCAGACACTTTTCTCTTCCATGAATTAACTTTTAGAACCTGACTTAATTGAGTAAATATGTTCAGGGGCCTATGTATTTAGCCCCGACATATGGTCAATCCTGTGAAAATAGCTGAATTCAGATTATTGCCTCACTTTTGAGCAGGGGTAGATTTAGGGTGTGAAGGCCTTCCCCCTCTTGCCTAAGTTTATGATTTTCAATGATTGGTTATAAGGACTCATTTGATGAATGGCAATTTAATAGACTAATTAAAAAACCACTATGAAATTTTTTATTTTAATTACTGCATGTATACATATTTACTATGTAGTACAGTTTACAGGGGCAGTATGTGCATGTCTACCCATTTACACTCCATTCAAGATGGTATATGGTACAGCACAGTGGAAATATTTTGCAAACCCTGATACATTTTTGGTTGATAGTACCAATGCAAGCATCCAAGTGCTGCCCCCAAACAAGTGTCTCCCCTAGGCATGTGCCTAATGGGAAATTTGACACTGCTTTTGAGTACAGGGTTACAACAGCAGATATTGGAGATATGTGCAGGGGTCCCTGTCTATACAATTGCAAATGCAAAACCATGAAAATTATGAAATGTCCCATATCCCAAGCTCCCAAAGCTTAGGCCCACTAGGTAATAACATCTATAGATCACGTAAACAATCACATTACTTTTTTAGACTTCACTGGGCTTTTTTATGCCTGTTTCTTTGTGAGACACTTCTGATTAGAGAGGAGTGGGTTCGGATTTACTTGGTTCTTTACACCAGAATTATCACCATTTTTTATTTTCTGGATTTTTCTTATTGGCTATCCAAAACACGTGACGTCCAATAGCCAATAAGGAGGTTCGGGTAAATCCGAGCAAATCTGAGTAAAACTGAACCCGCTCATCTCTACATCTGATAAATGGCAAGATTAAATACTTCTTTTTGCCGCAATATGCGCTAACAAGAAATAAAACTACCAGTATCGGGGCAAAACTAAAGATATTGTTAAATGAGCCCCTGGGGGGTTTACTTAGGGAAGTTTTGAGCTACCCACAGTACAGCACATCATGGCGCCTTGTTGAATGTTGTTAAATAGGTCACTATGTACACTGCTCAAAAAAATAAAGGGAACACTTAAACAACACAATGTAAGTCCAAGTCAATCAAACTTCTGTGAAATCAAACTGTCCACTTAGGAAGCAACACTGATTGACAATCAATTTCACATGCTGTTGTGCAAATGGAATATACAACAGGTGGAAATTATAGGCAATTAGCAAGACACCTCCAATAAAGGAGTTGTTCTGCAGGTGGTGACCACAGACCACTTCTCAGCTCCTATGCTTTCTGGCTAATGTTTTGGTCAATTTTGAAAGCTGGTGGTGCTTTCACTCTAGTGGTAGCATGAGACGGAGTCTACAACCAACACAAGTGGCTCAGGTAGTGCAGCTCATCCAGGATGGCACATCAATGCAAGCTGTGGCAAGGAGGTTTGCTGTGTCTGTCAGCGTAGTGTCCAGAGCATGGAGGCGCTACCAGGATACAGGCCAGTACATCAGGAGACATGGAGGAGGCCGTAGGAGGGCAACAATCCAGCAGCAGGACCGCTACCTCCACCTTTGTGCAAGGAGGAACAGGAGGAGCACTGCCAGAGCCCTGCAAAATGACCTCCAGCAAGCCACAAATGTGCATGTGTCTACTCAAACGATAAGAAACAGACTCCATGAGGGTGGTATGAGGGCCCGACGTCCACAGGTGGGGGTTGTGCTTACAGCCCAACACCGTGCAGGACGTTTGGAATTTGCCAGAGAACACCAAGATTGGCAAATTCGCCACTGGCGCCCTGTGCTCTTCACAGATGAAAGCAGGTTCTCACTGAGCACATGTGACATACGTGACAGAGACTGGAGAAGCCAAGGAGAACGTTCTGCTGCCTGCAACATCCTCCAGCATGACCAGTTTGGCAGTGGGTCAGTAATGGTGTGGGGTGGCATTTCTTTGGGGGGCCGCACAGCCCTCCATGTGTTCGCGAGAGGTAGCCTGACTGCCATTAGGTACCGAGATGAGATCCTCAGACCCCTTGTGAGACCATATGCTGGTGCGGTTGGCCCTGGGTATCTCCTAATGCAAGACAATGCTAGACTTCATGTGGCTGGAGTGTGTCAGCAGTTCCTGCAAGATGAAGGCATTGATGCTATGGACTGGCCCGTCCGTTCCCCAGACCTGAATCCAATTGAGCACATCTGGGACATCATGTCTCGCTCCATCCACCAACGCCACGTTGCGCCACAGACTGTCCAGGAGTTGGCGGATGCTTTAGTCCAGGTCTGGGAGGAGATCCCTAAGGAGACCATCCTCCACCTCATCAAGAGCATGCCCAGGTGTTGTAGGGAGGTCATACAGGCACGTGGAGGCCACACACACTACTGAGCCTCATTTTGACTTGTTTTAAGGACATTACATCAAAGTTGGATCAGCCTGTAGTGTGTTTTTCCACTTTAATTTTGAGTGTGACTCCAAATCCAGACCTCCATGGGTTAATAAATTGATTTCCATGGATAATTTTTGTGTGATTTTGTTGTCAGCACATTCAACTATGTAAAGAACAAAGTATTTAATAAGAATATTTCATTCATTCAGATCTAGGATGTGTTATTTTAGTGTTCCCTTTATATTGTATAATAAACCTCATTGTACTCTTTGTATTTTAAGAAAATGTAAAATAGAAAAACATAACAGTAGCAGCCAGTCCTGTCCTACCTAGTGTTTGTGAAAACAAGATTATAATATAATGTAATAATAGATGTTTTTTAAGTGGCAATAATGATCTTCTGAATGCATTTTAGTGTAACACCTAATGGACAAATGCAATGTGAAACCATCCAATAAGGTATGAGTTATTATAAATACTAAGATCACATGACTAATCTATTGTATGTCACTGTTCTAATTATAAATTCAATCTTTATATTTCCACTAATGTCTCCTCTTGGACTCTTTTAACAATTTCATGATATGTAGTCAGATACAAGGGTGGTGGGACAGTGATGGTGCTTCCGCAGGGGCCGTGCGTTCTAGGTGATGGCACCATTTGCACACCCTTCCCTTTGGCCTGGCCAGGGATCACTGCTTATTGTTGCTTATGACTGGAAGGATTGTGATCAGAGGTTGAGCTGTGAACAGTGGACGGTAGTGTTCCACCTCATCAGTAGATTGAGGTGTTCATTGCATCTCAGTCTATGTCTACCATTTACACCCAGTTACCCTGATATCTCATGAATTATCTGATCCCCATGACTCTTATTATTATTATTTTTTTAATGAGAAAGACTTTTCATTTTTATTTATAAAATATGTATGCCTTTATCAATCCAGGAAACGGCAGGACCTAGGTGTGTAAGAGGCAGCACATAGCACATAATTATTTCCTAAAAAGATAAGTTTTGGAGAGCTGTCTGTTGATAATAACCTTTTAATTGATAGTCGTGCAACATGAAATTTCATGGACATTACATTAGACCAGACCTGAAGATATCCACTTTACTTTAAAATAATTTGAAAAAACGATTAATTAAACCATTCACCTCCATAATTGGAGCCTGGATTCTTTTGTAGCTAAAAACAATGTTGAATTGCACCCTTGTATTGATTAAAGGACTTACTAAAATCACAATTAAAATCCCTCTTTAACTGATCTCTGCACTCTTTGAACAGATTCAGGGAACCACAGTACTCTATTATTGACCTCAGAGAGGCCTATAATTTGATCAGGATTCAGGAACAATGCATGATAAGTATAAAACAGAAATGTGCATTATGCATAAATGGGTATTACAAGTCTTTCATGATGCTTTTTGACTTAAAAAATGCCCCAGCTAAGTATTTGTGAATTAGATCTATAGATAATATTTGAGTAGCTCCATAGTGGTATAATTGGAGGACATCTTCAAATGTGAATTTGAAGTGGATAAAGTAGCATTCAGGGTTATATTATTTACCCCAATGTGTTCTATACAGTTCCATTACAATATAAGTTAATATGATAAATTGGACATTAGGCTGAAATATTTTCTAATGTATACATTAAAAGAGGCCCAGGCACAAATACATTACAATACAATAGATTGTTTAAAAGTGAGAATTATTTCATCATAGCAACTAAAGCAATGTAGTTGCAATTGTGCCCAGACTTCTTGTAATCAATATAAATATTAAAGATCTCTTTGTACCATGCCGCTTGTGAAATGCTAAGAGCTTGTTCTGTGAGGACATCAAGCACTGTAAGAGTCTCTTATCATTGTGACACTGCAATTAAGCACAGTTGACCTCTATCATCCTCTTCGGAGTAATAATATCACTGGACTTAATGACATATCCTTGTTATTACTCCTTAGGTTTAATGAACAACTGACCCCTCTTTATCATGTTTCATGTAATTCAATTTGATCCATTTACTGTATTTTGATGGAATCAAAGACAAAAAAGACAGCACTTTTAGTAAACCCTCTAAGCTTTAAGTAAAAAAAAAAAATGAGTTAGATCCTTTAATCCCTCCAGCCTAATATATTTTAAAATATTAAAAATAAAAGCAATACAGGTTGAGTATCCCATATCCAAATATTCAGAAATACGGAATATTCCGAAATACGGACTTTTTTGAGTGAGAGTGAGATAGTGAAACCTTTGTTTTTTGATGGCTCAATGTACACAAACTTTGTTTAATACACAAAGTTATTAATAATATTGTATTAAATGACCTTCGGGCTGTGTGTATAAGGTGTATATGAAACATAAATGAAATGTGTGAATGTACACACACTTTGTTTAATGCACAAAGTTATAAAAAATATTGGCTAAAATGACCTTCAGGCTGTGTGTATAAGGTGTATATGTAACATAAATGCATTCTGTGCTTAGATTTAGGTCCCATCATCATAAGATCTCATTATGGTATGCAATTATTCCAAAATACGGAAAAATCCGATATCCAAAATACCTCTGGTCCCAAGCATTTTGGATAAGGGATACTCAACCTGTATTACAGTATGTACAGTATATTTATTATCTGATTTTTGTTTTATGCCGTTCTCCAACTATAATTCACTATACTGTTTGGCTGATGGGATCTTTTTATTTTTATTCAGTAAATTTATGTGACTTTATGTACCTGATTTTTTATGCTTTTTCTAGTTGGAAGACTTATGTGGATCAGCGCTTATTTCTTTCTGAATGTGGCTAGCTACAGGAAAGCTCCATACTCGGCAACGAAAATAAATGATAGTGTTATAGTGCTAATAAAGAGTTGAACCTACTGTAAGTCATATGTAATTACTTCTATATTGCATACAGAGAAGTAACTTTCTATATTTGCCTATACGCAGAGCATGCGTCTTTAAACTGTGCCACGCCTATCCATACACTTAAGGCCCCACACACGGCACAATGTGTCCCCAAACGGCACATCATAAGCGAAGGGACCCGGCAGGGTGCCGACATACACACTTGCAGTTGCTGGCAGCTACAAGTGACAGCGGAGTGGGGTGGGGGGGCAGGATATGTTCAAAATATCTGATCAGATGATGTACGATCCATGGTTGCACGCATTGAATCGTTATCATGCTCACACATGGACAGTATTTAAATGATATTTAATTCCAATCAGTCATACATGCCAATATCGTATAAAAAATCTTACCATGTGTGGGCACCTTTACTGTAGTTTTATAGCAGTTATCATTAGCAGAGCATTCTTGCCCCAGTCCTATTCAAGGTGTGATAAGAGGCCTATTAATACAAACACACAAATTTGCATATCCAGCAATTCATTGAGATGCCCTTTCTGTAGTTTCCCTACTGTACATGAAACTTCCCAACAGTTATTATTACTGAGCCATGGGGTGGGCTATTCAGATACGGTTGCACCTCGCCCATCTTTGCAACAGTACAGATTTCAGTACTGTGCACATGCACATGGCCTGTCCTGCACATGCGCTAACGGGTCCTGTGGTTGGAAGCAGGCAGGCATTAGACTGTCATTGATTGACAGTCTGATGCCATTTCGGGGGCGGATAGGGGGAGGCAACGGGCCGTGTCACCACTGTCATGACAGGCTGGCCATTTTCCCAGATATCTCAATCTTAAAATCACCACCAGTGACTTATGGTTAACTCAGCATGTGTGGTTTATAATAACCAGGTTACTGCCACCAGCAGAGAAACCCCAAAGCATCATTGTATGTATACCAGACAGTCCTCTGCAGCTAGCTTGGGCCGCACAGGCTCACAGATTCACTAAGAGACATGGAGAATATAAGAGTAAGAGTATACACAATTACTGATTATAAATGGACAGAAATACAATATATGAATGTCAACCAAAAAATACATAAATATGCAGAACCTAACACTTACATTGAAGCACTTAGATGATGCCGATGTGAGGGACTTCACAATGGAGTTTCTAGTCTCATCTCTCAGTATGCAACTGAGGACCTGATTCAGAGATGGATGCAGATTGCTGCATACACAGCCAGATCTGTGTTCATCTCCTCACATGCTAGGGACCTTAGTTTTAATTGTGAATTGATTATCCTTTTATGGTTCTTTTTTAATAGGCACAGGGCTTATATTTTTTTTTATTTGTACATGAGCAATAAAAATGTGGAGCAATAAAAATGTGGAATACTGTGACTACTGTATAACCAAAACATACAAGTACTGTGACTTTGCAGGCTCTATCCCACTGTGTATCCATAACATGCAACTCCTGTGATTTTGCATGCTGTAACCACTGTATATCCATAACATACAAGTACTATGACTACTGTGCATCCATAACATACAATTACTGTGACTACTGTGTATCCATAACGTGCAAGTAATGTGACTTTGCAGACCATAATCCACTGTGTATCCATAACATACAAGTACTGTGACTACTGTATAGCCATAATATACAAGTACTGTGACTACTGAGGGGTGTCCACATTTACTATTTGTGAGTCTGACATTTCTCACTCTTTCCTTATAGAAAAGCCTCTTTTGCCTTCCACTTGTGTGGAAGTGGAACAGGATGAGGGGGATATGTGTGTACTAACTGACACTGAAGCTGAGGATGTTGATGATGTTGTTTGTGTAAGTCAGCCATCAGTGGCTGCAATTCTTGTCCGTGATAAAAAGAAAGCCATTGTGATGTCTGAGTATTAGACCAAAAATGCCACTTTCTGTGTGTGGATTTATTTTTACCCAAATCCTGAGAACATTTGTAATGACACCTGCTCCATTTATGAGGCCAAAGTAATTAGAGATAGGGACGTTAACCATCTATGCACCTCCTCCATGTTAAGTCATTCGTGGTGAGTTCATGAAATTTATTTTACAAGATTATAATGTAATTAACACCCTCATCATTAACGTCATCATTAGTTATCGGAGGTAGTCCTTACAAAAAAATGGTTTGTGGGGCCTAAACAAACTAAGCACTTCAGCCACAAGTGTCAGTCCCTGTTGCTGAAGTGCTAGCTTTGTTAAACTGTGCATGTCCTTTTTAATATCAAACATAAAAGTAGGTCTGAGGGCCCAATGACAATTCCATATTGCACCACTTTTATTTTCAAAATTGGCTGTAATTTTGGGGGTCATTAGGGATGGTTTTTTTGCATAGATATTTTTATTGGTTAAACAGATGTGTTCTCTTACATTCTTGCTGCTGTCACACTACACAGCCCTTCAAGTCACGCGATGACAAGGTGGGACTCGGTAGCACAGAGCATCTTTTTTTGCAATATTTTCTGCAAAATTGCATTTTAGACGCAATGTAATGCAATAGGACACACGAGTAGCTTTACAGGAAAACACTGTAGCATAGCATTTTGTATGCAAATACAGTCGCAGTCACACACAGAATCATTTTAATCAGCAAAGCTGTTTGTGCATCTTATTGCATTGTGTCTAAGACACATTTTCGCAGAAAAAAATGCAAAAGTCACACGCAACTCACGAGTTACTATGTGTAACGCAACTTTTAAGAGGATACATCTGTAGCTCTATATTCATGATGGGCTGCTTTTTGGGTGGAACTGGTGATTGTCTTATTCTTTTATTGTCATTCACATCAGTCTATTCCCTAGTGGACCATACAGTTGCCAATGCCTACCACAATTGATCAATTAATCAATCAATCAATCAATCAATCAATCATTTTTCTTCCTTTATTGTATTTTTGTTGCTAGGCCTCACAGAGAAAAGTTTATTCACATCAGTGTCTTTCCTAGTGGACCACATAGTTGCCAATGTATAACACAATCAATCAATCAATCAATCAATCAATCAATCAATCTTTTTTTTTACAAAATATAAATGGGTTCATTTGCTGCTGTGATTTGTCATTTGCGAAAAAAGTAAAATAGAATTGCTCTTTTTAACAGCTTGTGCATGTTGAGTTCATTGATATGGATAACAGGGACCATACAGTTGACTACTATAATTAATTGCCCAATCAATATTTTTTTAATTCTAATTTATAGTATGTTTTCTGTTAGGTCTCACCTCACTGTCACTAGGTTTACGTATCCAGCTAGCTTGGCGCAGCCTTTTGGCCACAGCTAGATGAAAACAATATTGTGAGCTGTTAGGTGGTTAAATTTGAGTGGAAATGACTGGAAATTAATGTTATTGAGGTTAATTATACTCTAAGAACAAAAATGGCCTAAATTATGTGATTTTTGCTTTTTTCTTTCAAATTTTGAAAACATGCAAAATCAAAACCAGTCTTGTCATTTTCGCAAAACCAAAACCAGATGATGAATTAGAGCCAAAATCATAACCAGCAAAAACAGTCCAGCAAATGTCTGTATTTATAACACTGGCTCACTGACACATTGTGTGTACCTATAGCAGTCTATCCTGCATAACACTGGCTTACTGACACATTGTGTGTACATATAGCAGCCTATCCTGTATAGCAAGGGCATACTGACCCATTGGGGTAAATTTACTAAAGCGTCTAAGAAAAGTGGTGATGTTGCCCATAGCAACCAATCAGATTCTGTTTATAATTTTTCTATTGCATCCTAGAAAATTATACACAGAATCTAATTGGTTGCAGGCAACATCACCACTTTTCATTTTTAGAAGCTTTAGTAAATTGACCCCATTGTGTGTAACTATAACATCTGCCCTGCAGGGCCAGATTAAGGCTAGTTGGGGCCCCAGGAAACAAACGTGTGGGGTGCCCCACCACTAAAAATTGGAGCCAAAGAACCCATCCCCGTGCATTGGAGGGTTGGCGGGGACTCACACACTCACACACATACACACTCACTCACTCACACAATGACTCAAACACGCATACTAACCCACATATGGAGCAGCAGCTTTACAGCAGCGCACGCCGGCGGCTCAGTCAGTGTCTCGTGGGGTAGTGAAGTGAAATCCCGCTAGACACTGACTGAGCCGCCGGTGTGCATCACTGAGTCTCATGCTAGGGGCCCCCACAGACTGTGTTTTATATCGGAGCAGTCTCTGTCAGCAGCCGCCAAGGAGCTCCGTGTACACTCTGTACACAAAGCTCCTCGGCGGCTGCTAAGGGAGACTGCTCCGATTTATAAAGCAGTCTATAGGGGCCCCTAATGTGTGGGGGCCCCGGGACGGCGGCCCTTGTCGCCCCTAGGATTATCCGGCTCTGCTACCCTGTATGGCAGTGGCTTACTGACATATTTGGTGAGCTGTGCTGGACCTTGGAGGATGATGGAGTTGGGGAGGGATGGGGTGCCGGCTGGTCAGCTCCTAACTTTCATGTTACAGGCAGTATTTAAGAAATGAAGGTTGGGAGCTGTTTGGTTGGTGCTTTGTTTCTTGCTGCTTTGAATTTCTCAGAGGCTTATTGCCCCATTGTGTGTATCTATAGCAGCCTACCCTTTATAGCACTGGCTTACTGACACATTGTGTGTGGAACTTTAGCAGCCTACCATGTATAGCACTGGCTTACTGACACATTGGGAGATATTAAATTGTTAGGAAAAAACAGACACCCGACCGACTTTTAAAACAATTGAATATCCCTCATTGTGTATATCTGTTGTAAGCCCGCAAGAGCAGGGCCTTTATATTTCCTCATGTGCCTTTCCTTTTCTTACTTACACTATCTTAAACTCCATACTCCCTTTGATGGCACCTGACCCCTGGTTTTCCATACCTGTCCTATATTGTCTTAAACTGTAAGTGCTGTTTTCTTGTTTGCTCATTTGATTATGTACTGTGTAATGGGCGCTGCAGATCCCTTGTGGCACCATAAAATAAGGAAAATAATAATAATAATAATAATAATAATAATAATTATTATTATTATTATTATTATTATATAGCAGCAAAGTCACCCTAAACATTAACCCTAATAGCCTATTGCTGGTAATAATACATTAAACACTGACCATACCTAGCCTCAAAACTCTACCTAATCATAACACCTAACCCCAATACTTTAAACTAGGTATGAGCGGGTTCTGACTTTGGAAATCTGAACTCCACTGAACATCCCCGATCCGAGTCAAGAACCGAGTCTGGCCTCGGGTTTTCCCGCCAGACTTGGAAACCATAACAAGACAAAACATCATCATCCTGGTGTCGGATTCTCGTGAGATCCGGACTTAGTGAGAGGACGTGTCTCCACAGTGTCTGTACAGGAAAGTGGCGTGGGGTAGCGACCTGCTCTTTTGTATCATTTCAGTGGTGCTGTCTTATGCTGCATCAGTCCAGTGGTGATGTCTTGTGCTGCATCAGTCCTCTGATGGTGTCCTGTGCTGCCATAAGTCCAGTGGTGCTCCTGTAAAAGTCCAGTCCAGTGGTGCTGTCTTGTCCTGCATCAGTCCAGTGGTGGTGTCTTGTGCTGCATCAGTCCTGTGGTGTTGTACTGTGTTGCCATAAGTCCAATGGTGCTGCTTTATAAGTCCAGTCCAGTGGTGCTGTCTTGTGCTGTATCAGTCCAGTGGTGGTGTCTTGTGCTTCATCTGTCCAGTCACAGTGGTGGTGTCCTGTGCTGCCATAAGTCCAATGGTGCTGCTGTATAAGTCCAGTCCAGTGGTACTGCCATATAAGTGCAGTGGTACTGCTGTATAAGTCCAGACCAGTGGTGCTGCCGTATAAGTCCAGTCCAGTCCAGTGGTGCTGCCGTATAAGTCCAGTCCAGTCCAGTGGTACTGTCGTATAAGTCCAGTGGTGCTGCCATATAAGTCCAGTTCAGTGGTGCTGCAATATAAGTCCAGTCCAGTGGTGCTGCCGTATAAATTCAGTCCAGTGGTGCTGCCGTATAAGTCCAGTTGTGCTGCCATATAAGTCTAGAGGTGCTGCCGTATAAGTCCAGAGTTGCTGCTGTATAGGTCCAGAGGTACTGCCTTATAAGTCCAGTCCAGTGGTGCTGCCAATATGTCCAGTCCAGTGGTGCTGCCGTATAAGTCCAGTGGTACTGCCGTATAAGTCCAGTGGTACTGTCATATAAGTCCAGTGGTAAAGTCATATAAGTCCAGCAGTACTGCCATATAAATCCAGCAGTACTGCCATATAAGTCCAGCGGTATAGTCCTATAAGTCCAGTGTACTGCCGTATGAGTCTAGCAGTACTGCCGTATAAGTCCAGTCCAGTGATGCTGCCGTATAAATCCAGTACAGTGGTGCTGCCATATAAGTCCAGTGGTAATGCCATATAAGTCCAGTGGTACAGCCGCATAAGTCCAGCAGTACTGCCATATAAGTCCAGTCGAGTTGTGCTGCCATATAAGTTCAGTCCAGTGGTACAGCCGTATAAGTTCAGCGGTACTGCCATATAAGTCCAGAGGAACATCCATAAAAGTCCAGTGGTGCTGCTGTATAAGTCTAGCGGTACTGCCGTATAAGTCCAGTGGTACAGCCGTATAAGTCCAGTGGTACAGTCGTATAAGTCTAGTGGTATTGCCGTATAAGTCCAGCAGTACTGCCGTATAAGTCCAGTCCAGCGGTACTGACATATAAATCCAGTGGTACAGCCGTATAAGTCCAGTGGTACAGCTGTATAAGTCCAGTAGTACTGCCATATAAGTCCAGTGGTACTGCCATATAAGTCCAGCGGTACTGTCATATAAGTCCAGTCCAGTGGTGCTGACGTATAAGTCCAGTCCAGTGGTGATGTCATATAAGTCCTGTGGTACAGCCGTATAAGTCCAGTGGTGCTGTCCTTTGCTGTATATTATTTACTCCAAATAAAGGGATTGTTAATATTTAATCAAAATAATTTTTACAGAGTTTGCCCTGTGTGGTGTAGGGGTATGCTCTCCTGTGCTGCATATTATTAAAATAACTCCAAATAAAAGGGTTATTATCCAAATAATTTTTACAGGCTTTGCTGTGTGTGTGTGGTTTAGTGGTACGCTCTCTTGTGCTACATATTGTTATATAACGCCAGAAAAATAATGGAGAACAAAAATTTGGAGGATAAGATAGGGAAAGATCAAGAACCACTTCCTCCTAGTGCTGAAGCTGCTGCCACTAGTCATGACATAGATAATGAAATGCAATCAACGTTGTCTGCCAAGGCTGATGCCCAATGTCATAGTAGAGGGCATGTAAAATCCAAAAAGCCAAAGTTCAGTAAAATGTCCCCCCCCCAAAAAAAAAAAATATTAAATCATCTGAGGAGAAACGTAAACTTGCCAATATGCCATTTACGACATGGAGTGGCAAGGAACGGCTAAGGCCCTGGCCTATGTTCATGACTAGTGATTCAGCTTCACATGACGATGGAAGCCCTCATCCTCCTGCTAGAAAAATGAAAACAGTTAAGCTGGCAAAAGCACAGCAAAGAACTGTGCATTCTAATTATAAGATGGTATCACAAATCCCCAAGGAGAGTCCAAGTGTGTCAGCGATTGCGATGCCTGACCTTCCCAATACTGGACGGGAAGAGGTGTCTCCTTCCAAAATATGCACACCCTCTGCAAGTGCTGGAAGGAGCACCCACAGTCCAGTTTCTGATATTCAAATTGAAGATGTCAATGTTGAAGTACACCAGGATGAGGATATGCGTGTAGCTGGCACTGAGGAGGAAGTTGACGAAGAGAATTCTGATGGTGATGTGGTTTGTTTAAATCAGGCACCGGGGGAGGCAGTTGCTGTCCGTGGGATGAATAAGTCCATCGTGATGCCTGGGTAGAAGACCAAAAAATCCACCTCTTTGGTCTGGAATTATTTCTATCCAAATACAGACAACTACTGTCTTGCCATGTGTACCTTATGTAAAAGTGTAATAAGTAAGGGTAAGGACGTTAACCACCTAGGAACATCCTCCCTTATACGTAATCTGTAGCGCATTCATAAAAAGTCACTGTCAAGTTCAGAAACTGTGGCTAAGACCGTAAACAGTCCAGGGACACCTAAAAACTTTTGTCATGTTGAATCCAAGCACCTGCAAACCACACCAACAACTCCCTCCTCATCAATTTCCTCCTCAGTCAGGATCGGTAGTATTCCTGCAGGACATGTCACTGGCATGACTGACTGACTCCTCTCCTATCCGGGATTACTCCGGAGGATCCTGCATTGCTATGCCTACTGCTGCCACTGCTGCTGTTGGTGCTGGGAGTTGTTCAACATCTTGGAGAGGAAGTTGGGGGCCCAAACAAGCCAATCATTTCAGTCACAGTCGTGTGGCAGACCCTGTCACTGAAATGATTGGTTTGTTAAAGTGTGAGTGTCCTGTTTATACAACATCAGGGTGGGTGGGAGGGCCCCCGGACAATTCCATCTTGCACCTCTTTTTTTCCTTTGCATTATGTGCTCTTTGTGGCCTAGTTTTTCAAACTGCCATCCTGTTTGCCACTGCAGTGCTACTCCTAGATGGGCCCCGTGTTTGTGCCGCCCACTTGTGTCGCTTAACAGTCATCCAGCTACCTTCGTGCAACCTTTTGCCCTAATAACAATATTGTGAGGTGTGAGGTGTTCAGAATAGACTGGAAATGAGTGGAAATGAATGTTATAGCATAGGGGGGAAAAAAAGCTGTTCTTATGCTTTTTTACAAAAAAATACAGATCCAAAATCAAAACCCGCAAGGGTGGTATTGGCAAAACCAATCCAAATCCAAAACACGAAGAAAGATCCAGATCCAAAACCAAAACACAAAACACGAAAAGTGGCTGGTGCACACCCCTACTTTAAGCCCAACTGATTAACCAGCTCTAATATCCTATCCCTAATACCCTAACTCCATCCCCCAAACTAACCCTAGTACACTCACCCCTAACCCAAACTGCTAAAACAACCCTAATACCCTATCCCTAATACCATAACCCCTTACCCAATCCCTAACCCTCATATCCTAATGGACAGCCTGGATGGGTCATACGGTTCTTATC
This sequence comes from Pseudophryne corroboree, assembly GCF_028390025.1. NCBI lineage: Eukaryota > Metazoa > Chordata > Amphibia > Anura > Myobatrachidae > Pseudophryne > Pseudophryne corroboree. The sequence continues at coordinate 126,753,750 of NC_086451.1, read as the reverse complement.
TGCCATCAAATTTGATGTTTCTTTATTTTCTGTGGTAGCTCTGGCTGATGTGGCCTATTGACTTGGTAACTGGATACCAGAGACCAATATGAAGTATCATAAAGTAGATTTCTCTACAGGATTGCAGATCTTGCAGTAAATTACAGCTTGCATGCTTTCCTATAGTAGCCTTTGTAGTAACATAGTGGTAATACCATGGGCCACATAGTTCTGCTAGCCTTGGGTCAAAGGTTGTTTGCCTTCCCGAGGTCTAAATGACATGTTTCCACTTGAAATTCATAACTGCATTTATTTTATTTAGATTTCATGTCAAGTCCTGACCCTCACTCTAGGCAATGTAGGCATGCTTTTATATTGTTATACAAAACAATCAATGGAAAGGAAAGAGTTCAGGTGAAAAATCACTGAAAGACTAGAACAGAAATACTGAGAAGAGGTTTATGCTACCCATATGTTAGGTTATATACATGATCAACTGTGAAGCAAAGCAAGTTTTTGTCTTGCAACATAAAATGTATTTGCAAAGTAATCATACAGTATACAGATCTTTTGTTGTATAGCCGTTCAAATACACCATTGTTCTGCTGCAGTGAAATCATTTACATATGACACAAATAACCATCATTTTGTGTGATTGCCTCTGGCTCAGCAAAATGTAACTTCTTCTCTGATTGCTCCGAGACGTCTTTGTAAATACATCCTGAAAGTTTTCCAGGCATGAATGTGTTTTACAGTATATACAATGTGTTACCAGGCCAGCAACAATAGGGATGTATGGTGTACATTGATAGCTTTATTATGTTTTATTTTGTATAAATTTCAATGAAATGTCAGCTGCTTGCTGTAAGTTTCATTTTCCAGCACATCTAACGATTATTGTAGAGAATTTTTGCATGCATAAAAAAATTAAAGCTGCTTCTACTTGTAGATTTGTTGTTCAGGGAACAAGGCAAACGGGCTGAAGCGGATACAGTAACCTGTAATCCCTCTATTACTCATAATAGAAGCTACTGCAATGTATCCCCCTCATGGAAGCTCAGGCACAATTCCCTCATCTCTGTGTGGGTGCTTGTCCCTGCCAGGTTATGATGTATGCCTTTTACTTGCAGTGTGTTTCCCATCTCGGACTTATACACTGAGGTCAACCCTGTGGTCTGAGAAACATTCCTAGAGCGTGAACATGCTTACTACTCACAATTAGTGATTGTAATGAGATATGTGCCTGGGGATTAAGACGCATATATACATTTTTTTTTTCTTTTTAGCTTCTTGACTTGACGTCAAGGCTGGTGCTCCAGCATGCCAGGGAATTATGGACAGCGAGGGTGATTTCTCAGTCATAAAGAGATTCTAAACATTATTCGGCATGAGTATTGTGTGTATAATAAAAGGTTAACCCAAAACATACTGGGTAAGACTGACCAGTGACCAACCATAAGAACATTTTAGAAACGTATGGTATTGTGGGGGGTGATTCAGACGTAATAGCTGGTGGGCGTTTTCACACAGCGGGCGATCAACTGCACATGCGTGTCGGACAACAACAACGGGCATCGCCGGTCAGTAACAGGATGGTGCGAAAATTCCAATGGCACGGGCATTCACAAGGTGATTGACAGTATGTGGGTGGTAACTGACCGTTTACAGGGAGTGTCCGGAAAAACACAGGCGTGTCCAAGCGTTTTCAGGGAGGGAGTCTGACGTCAGCTCCGGGCCCGATCAACCTGTTCTCATCGCACTGGAAGAGTAGGTCCTGGGCTGCACAGAGACTGCACACAGTGGATTTCTGCAGCACGGCGTACACATGGGATCGCACACTTGCATGGCGAATTTACACTCCCCCTGGAGGTGGCGACTATCTGAATGCAGGACAGCAAAATTAGTAGCCCAGCGATCAGGTCTGAATTACAGATGAGCGGGTTTGGTTCTCCGAGATCCGAACCCCCCCAAACTTCACCTATTTTACACAGCTCCGAGCCAGCCTCGGATCTTCCCACCTTGCTCGGTTAACCCGAACACGCCCGAACGTCATCATCCCGCAGTCGGATTCACGCGAGATTCTTATTCTATATAAAGACCGGCGCGTTGGCGCCATTTTCACTCGTGCATTGGAGATTGAACGGAGAGGACGTGGCTGCGTTCTCTCCCTGAAAAGCTCTGTATCTGTGTTCAGTGTGCTGCAAATATCTGTACTCAGTGTGCTGCAAATATCTGTGCTCAGTGTGCTGAAAATATCTACGTTCTCTGCCTGAAAACGCTCCATATCTGTGCTCAGTGTGCTGCAAATATCTGTGTCAAGTACACTATCTCTGTGCTACATTATTGTGAGCAGCATATAGTAGGACAGTGCAGCAGTTTGGTGACCAGCAGTATACATATAGTACAGTACAGTAGGCCATTGCTGTATCTTACAGCTCTGTGTCAAATATACTATCTCTGTGCTGCATTATTGTGAGCAGTATATAGTAGGACAGTGCAGCAGTTTGGTGACCAGCAGTATACATATAGTACAGTACAGTAGGCCATTGCTGTATCTTGCAGCTGTGTCAAGTATACTATCTCTGTGCTGCATTATTGTGAGCAGTATATAGTAGGACAGTGCAGCATTTTGGTGACCAGCAGTATACATATATAGTACAGTACAGTAGGCCATTGCTGTATCTTGCAGCTCTGTGTCAAGTATACTAGCTCTGTGCTACATTATTGTGAGCAGTATATAGTAGGACAGTGCAGCATTTTGGTTACCAGCAGTATACATATAGTACAGTACAGTAGGCCATTGCTGTATCTTGCAGCTCTGTGTCACTTCTATTAGCCTGATCAGTGCTCAATATCTGCTGCATTGTTGTGACCAGTATGTATACTGTACTGTGCAACATGTGTTATACACCTGGTGATTTTATACATCCTGTAATATGTACTGAACAATGTGTGAGATACACCTGGGGATTATACACCCTGTATACTGTACTGTGCGATGTGTGTTATACACCTGGTGATTATATATCCTGTAATCTGTACTGAGCGATGTGTGAGATACACCTTGGGATTGTACACCCTATATACTGTACTGTGTGATGTGTGAGATACACCTGGGGATTATACTCCCTATATACTGTACTGTGCGATGTGTGTGATACACCTGGTAATTAATTATACACCCTGTATACTGTACTGTGCGATGTGTGTTATACACCTGGTGATTATATATCCTGTAATCTGTACTGAGAGATGTGTGAGATACACCTTGGGATTATACACCATATATACTGTACTGTGTGATGTGTGAGATACACCTGGGGATTGTACACCCTATATACTTTACTGTGTGATGTGTGAGACACCTGGGGATTATACACCCTATATTATTATATCCTTTATTTATATGGCGCCATAAGGGTTCCACAGCACCCAATTACAGAGTACATAAATAATCAAACAGGAAAACAGCAACTTACAGTTGATGACAGTGTAGGACAAGTACAGGGTAAATAAACATAGTTACATCAGCAGATGACACTGGAATAAGTATCAGGTGGCAGAAGACTGCTGGATGTGGTACAGTTGAAGATTTTTAAAGTAAGACAAAGGATAAGCACATGAGGGAAGAGGGCCCTGCTCGTGAGAGCTTACAATCTAAAGGGGAGGGGTAGACAGACATGAGTGACACAGATTGTGTACATAGAGAACGTGGAGCAGAGGTTTAGGATGAGATTTGGCTGGGTTTGGTGAAGAAGTGGACCCCCAGAAGGCACAAGTCAATACTTAACATTGCAACATTTTACTGGGCTATGCAGGAGAAAATTAAAAAAAGGGGAAAATAAAAATAAAAAAAAGAATTGATAACTTCTACGGCTTTCTAAAAGGTCAATGGAAGCTGAAATAATGGACAACTACCTCATGGAAGCCAGATAAAGTATACCAAATACCACCTGCTTTAGGATTTATATTCAAAAACATTATGTCTCCATAATCCCCAAAACATCAGTCTTCTTGGAAAGTGGTTTGTTCCTTTGTAAGGGAAAGAGAACAAACGTTCTCAAACAACGGTTTCTCAATTTCTTTTTCCTCTGGGAAGGGATTGTGGATTCGCAGGAATATCTGAGCATTTCTGTAATCAGAAAGCAGTGACTTTCTACAAATGTTTACGAATAATTCCAGTGATTTTGTCATTTTCTTCCAGTGATTTGGACCAATAATACCATTGATTAGAATGAATAATTCCAGTGATTGTCATTTTCTTCCAGTGATTTGGACCAATAATACCATTGATTAGAACGAATAATTCCTGTGATATTGAGGTGTTTGTGTCGCTTAGCTTAGCTGTCCAGCGACCACAGTGCACCTCTTTTTCTCTTTTCTTTGCATCATGTGCTGTTTGGGGCCAATTTTTTTAAGTGCCATCCTGTCTGACACTGCAGTGCCACTCCTAGATGGGCCAGGTGTTAGTGCCGCCCTCTTGGGACGCTTTGCTTAGTCATCCAGCGACCTCAGTGCAAATTTTAGGACTAAAAATAGTATTGTGAGGTGTTCAGAATAGACTGGAAATGAGTGGAAATTGTGGTTATTGAGGTTAATAATACTATAGGACTAAAATTACCCCCAAATTCTATGATTTAAGTTGTTTTTGAGGGGTTTTTGAAAAAAAACACCCAAATCCAAAACACACCCGAATCCGACAAAAAAATTTCAGGGAGGTTTTGCCAAAATGCGTCCGAATCCAAAACACGGCCGCGGAACCGAATCCAAAGCCAAAACACAAAACCCGAAAAAATTCCGGTGCACATATCTAGTCTGAATTATCCCCTTTGTTACTGAGGAATGGGGATAACAATCTAACTGACATTTTAATACTGTGTGGTGCCTTAGGGGGTAATTCCAAGTTGATCGCAGCAGGACATTTTTTAGCAGTTGGGCAAAACCATGTGCACTGCATGTGTGGCAGATATAACATTTGCAGAGAGAGTTAGATTTGGGTGGGTTATTTTGTTTCTGTGCAGGGTAAATACTGGCTATTTAGATTGCAGATTTAACCCACCACACCCAAATCTATCTTTCTCTGCACATGTTATATCTGCCTCCCCTGCACTGCACATGGTTTTGCCCAACTGCTAAAAAATTTCCTGCTGCGATCAACTTGGAATTACCCCCTTACTCCTGAAAATGGGAATAACCAATGTATGTATTAAAATTTTATTTTATCGTTCATTTATTTAGTGTCACCGTATCCTGCTTTCCAGAGAATCATTCAGATCAGTCCCTGCTACATGTTTTGACAAGAAGAAATATAACAGCATTCAGCCTCATGTGCATTTTTATGGGTGCCAGCTGGATAGCAATATTGATGCACTATATAGATAAAGAATGAGCAAAGAGGTTGTCAGTGCTTATACTTACCACTGTCATTCTGTATCTATTTAATATAAAAAAAAGTTATGTATTACGACTATAATAATCACGTTCGCATTCCAATGACAAATATCTTGCTCATGCAGTGGCTCATACTGGGTTGGAATTGACAACCAAATAGTACATGCAAAAGAACGTTGGAAAAATATGCATTTGGCTTAGCTTGCAGAACTGATTATGGGCCTAATTCAGATTTGTACGTTATTGCATTCACAATTGCGATTTTATCTGGCTTCAGTACTGCTAATCTTAGCAAGTGAAGCTGCCACCCAGAAGAGATGATAGACGCCACACCAGAGCTACCGTAAAAACAGTCTAAACTGTGTATATATATGCTGACTATACACAAGAACGAGGAACGACGACTGCTAGGGTGGCCCTATGCTATCGCATAATGCCCACGACAGTAGCGACGCTGGTACCATGTTTCTCTGTGGACAATATCGCAGCTGAAGGCAAATACATGCCCTGAAAATGGCCAAGGCACGTCTGCTTTTTGTCGCCCCTCCCCATTAACTTCCCCAAAGGGTCCCTTCCTATTATTCACTCTGCATTAAAGCTTTCAATGCAAACTTGATTGCAAAGACATCTGGGCAGGTGCGCAGTGCGATCGATGCACATGCAAAGTCTGCTGATAATTGCACTGTTGCATTGTGTACAAATATAATATAGGCCCTATGCTGTATATGCAAAAGCATGCAGCTCGGCAGTAGCATATATGTATATTGTTCACTAGTACTAGTATTTTGGACATGTTATTCATTGTGATGCAAGCATGCAATATGCAGTACAAATGTGATCTGCATGGGTACTCGTAGCTGTTGTGTCTGGCATTGATGGGCTTTATTTTTCTCTGTCAGTGATTGACAGTCTGATGCCATTTGGGTCCGGAAAGGGGATGGCGATCTCCATTTACCATTTTTTGGGAGTGATGAGATAGTGATCTCTCTTGGAAGATATATTTGTTAGATCTGTTGTGGCCGGCTTGCCGGACCCAGTGGTGTGACAGGTGATCCAATGCTGTGTCTTAGGATGCAGCACGGATCACATACACATGCAGGAGGTGTGATGCCTCCTGTTGCTTTAACATATTAGTGCTATCACTGCTGCTCCCAGGTAAGCAGCAGTAATAGGGCCTCCGCCCACATGTGAATCAGGCCCTTAGTACATTTAAAAAATACAGTAAACAATATACAATAATAATGAATAAAGTTTTATCTCCTCATGTAAAAGAAAGTTAAATGATGGAAAGACAAAATTAAAGTTTAAGGTAAAATTGATATACATCCGAAAGCCAAAAGTTTTGAGAATTACACAAGTATTGGTTTTCACAAAGTTTGCTGCCTCAGTGTTTTTAGACCTTTTTGTCATATGTTACTGTAGTATACTGAAGTAAAATTACAACCATTTCATAATTGTCAAAGGTTTTTATTAACAGTTTATGAAAAGAGTCAATATTTGCAGTGTTGACCCTTCTTTTTCAAGACCTCTGCAATTCACCCTGGAATGCTGTCAATCAACTTCTGGGCCACATACTGACTGATGGTTGCCCATTCTTGCCTAACTAATGCTTGGAGTTTGTCAGAATTTGTGGGTTTCTGTTTGTCCAGACACCTCATGATGATTGACCACAAGTTCTTAGTGGGATTAAGGACTGGGTAGTTGTACTGGCCATGGACGTCAAATTTCAATGTTTTGTTCCCTGAGCCACTTAGTCATCACTTTTGTCATATGGCAAGGTGCTCCATCATGCTGGAAAAGGCATTGTCGTGACCCAACTCTTCTTGGATGGTTGGGAGAAGTTGCTCTTGGAGGATGTTTTGGTACCATTCTTTATTCATGGCTGTGTTCTTAGGTAAAATTGTGAGTGAGCCCACTCCCTTGGCTGAGAAGCAACCCCACACATTAATGGTCTCAGGATGCTTTACTGTTGGCATGACACAGGACTGATGGTAGCGCTCACTTTATGAAATGTTAGTAATTTTACTTCAGTATACCATAGTAACAACTGAAAAAAAGGTCTGAAAACACTGAATAAGCAAACTTTGTGAAACCAAAACTTGTGTCATTCTCAAAACTTTTGGCCATGGCTGTACATTTTCTGGATATACAGTATAATTTATTGCTGCATAATGAAAATACATGGATGAAAAATACATGGCTGTGATGGTTATGTAAGGGTCCTGCTCCTAGCTTTAGCATACTGCAACTTTGCCATTTTGTGTCATCTTTTCTCTGCATTCCTATGCCCTTTCTAGGACATTTCACCCAGGGTAACATATGTAGTGGGCCCAACATGGCTGTCTTGTCTAACACTTTTCAGGGGTGGGATATATAACCATGAAAGTTACAGTATTACAAAAAATGGCTGCACCAACCATGCATTATATTTTTGACGCTCATTTTATTCATTGTTGGTTTGTTTTCTTCTTTCTGTAACACTCTATGCCAGTGGTTCCCAAACTGTGTGCCGTGGCACCCTGGGGTGCCTCAGAACACTTGCAGGGGTGCCTTGGGTTGGTGGTCCAGGACCAATCAAAATTATTTCTGGTCAATGTTATAGGCAAAACCAGTGCTGGTGGCTGCCAATCATAAAATATGTGGACAAACAGAAGCAAATCTTATCCCTCACCACATAATGGAACCTAAAGATGACATGTAAACACAATCTTTGATTTAATATTTATTACAAAAAGTCTCGCTAAGAAATTTTTGGCCTAGGGGTGCCATGAATAAAATGCTGATACTCTAGGGTGCCATGATTCCAAAAGGTTTGGGAACCACTGCTCTATGCAATGTTTTTGATGTTTATAAAGGGACTTTGATTCCTGCTGGAGAAAAGCGCTATATAAATATATTATAAAAATTATTATTATTATTATTATTATTATTATTATTATTATTAGTTGTTGTAGTAGTAGTAGTAGTAGTAGTAGTAGTAGTAGTAGTAGTAGTAGTAGTAGTAGTGTTTTCAGTTTGCTAATACAAATAAGTATAGTATTAGCAAAAATGGGAGACATTCAGACGAATCAACCAATCAAAAGCAGCCACTGATTGTAATCATCATCAGTTTGCATCAAGGATCTAACATATACTGTATGTGTGTCAAGTGGTCCATATGGGACACATTATGCATGGAAACGCCGATGCGATAGCCGAAAGTAGAGACTGCAAGTAGTACCAAAATAATACAGTACCTAATAAACACTAAATGCTTCAATTGACCATAGTGTATATACTCAGCAGCTATTTAATACACTTAAAGCAATAAACATACGTATAAATGAATGAGCATATAAAAATTATATAAGTGAATAAAATTGTGAGAACATAGATTACAATACAGTCAGTCACAAGGAACGTGTCTTCAGGTTCACATATAAAGAGCTAAAAAAAAACTATAAATGTATATAAACTGTAGTTCAGCAAAAAAAAACTGGTAGAAACTAATGGGGCCCCATGAAAGCATAGAAAGTCTAATTAGGAAGGACTCTCTGCAGACTGAATAAATTGCCAGATCTAATGTGACATATGGGATCCTTCCTGGACGACCGTTTGTAGCACAATCAGAAAATATGGATGTGTTTCGGCCTCTTGACTGCAGCCTGAGCAGTCCTGTGTGTCACAATGGAAAACCAGTGAGCCTTTGGTATAAGGTGCTAGTAAATGTAGTGGATGAGAATGTTGTGGATGAGATATTACCAGAAGTAGAATTTGGTAGGGATCCTTGACCCTCTAGGTGCAAGTGCCTCTGATGAAGCTGGTAAAGATGAGTTAAATTCACTTATATAATTTTAATATGCTCATTATCCAGAGAAAACACTGGTATTGTATATCCAGTGAACCCGTGTTAAATGATATACTGACTTATATAATTTTTGTATGCTCATATAATTTTTATGTTTATTGTTTGAGATATATTAAATAGATGCAGAATATTACCACTATGGTCAATTGATGCATTTAATGTGTACTGTTTAGATATGAAATACAGTTCAATACACTATGCAATCTCTTTTCGCTGTTGTGCTTTGTTAGGGGTGACTACCATATTGACTGGCAGCATTGCATTGATTCCTTCACTAGATACCACCTACATATTTTTGTTTATTGAGTCATTATTTAGGCTCCATTCATTGTATGTTTTTCCCCTGCACATGTGAATTGTGTTCTGTGCAGAGCTTAAGGTTTTCACCTTCTATTTGCTGCTGCTTTCACACCCACACCGTACTTTGACCCCTACATGTGGTAAGTGCAAAATGTGTCTCAGTGGGCATGAATTTGGAAAGGTAAGTATTGGTGCACATACTCAGTAAAAAAAATGGTGTAATTTTGCTAACAAAAAAAGTTTTTTGCATCCAACGTCACAGGAAACCAATGGATTACATATGGTTTACCGGCATAAGGGATGCCAGCTGTCAATATCACGGCAGCAGCATCCCACTCACCAGAAAGCCGGCAGCAGGGCGGGCACTAAGAGTCCCATTGCGGGCTCGCTGCGCTTGCCATGCTTTGGGCTTGGTGGCTTACTGTGCTCGTCACAGAATCTAATCCCACTCTATGGGTATCCATGAGATTCTGGCTGTCGGCATTGACAGCTGTCGGGATTTCGGTGTCGATATCCTGAACGTCGGGATCCCGATAGCCAACATTTTAACTGCAACCCAACAGAATCTGTGCCATAGAAGCCACAGTATCTAGTGAGTCAAGGTTATAATGTAACTTTTTTTAAAAGAAATTACAACATTTATGCCCAGATTTATCAAGCCTTAAAAAGTGATAGAAAGCACGTGATAAAGTACCAGCCAATCAGCTCCTAGATGTTATTTTTCAAATACAGCCTGTAACATGGAAGTTAGGAGCTGATTGGCTACTACTTTATCACCATGCTATTTATCACTCTCCAAGGCTTGATATAAATGAGCCCCTGGATACTGGAGGGTTTGCTTGTTTCAGCAAAAAAAACAACAACATAATACTTACTGTACCTCATGTTTTTATTAAACTAGATATACACACTTTTACCATTTTATATCCTATTTTGTGTACCTGTTTGTTTAATTTTAGTACAGGAAAAAAAAAAGTTTTTTGTTCTCTCCTGTTCCATATGCTTGAAGAAAATTTGCATTTTAAAACAATAATCACTGGTATGCTGGTACCATGTTATGATAAACCATATGTCATTTTGGTATAGAAAACCTTGACAAATGACATCTGCTCTCACTTTCTAGAAAATGTGAAATAGTCTATGTAATCATAGTATCAGTCAATAAAAAATCCTTATGTAGAATCCCAAAATTAACATATTTTATTTTTAAGTCAAAGTATCTGACAAATTGGCTGTTTGGCCTCAACACAGATTAACACTTATTTTCATATTTACTTTCATCCCTATCGTGTGTTTTGTTTCAATGTAACTCATTTCCCAACTTCACTTCTCACTACTTTACCTCTCACTACTTTATTTGTCACCTCGTTACCTCTCCCTAATTTACCCCTGCTGGTTTCAGCAGCCTCTCTCACTAACCTATCTTCACTTTTTTCACTATATATTTTTTCACTTTAGTGTTGCCCTGAAGTCACTCAGCTGCTTCATTTTGGGGTGTCCTGCATCCAAGATTTGTACCCCCCAAAATATTAGGGACTTTCCCAACTAATGAGTTCACCTAGACGCGGTGGGAAGCAGTTACTTATGGGCATAATTATGCGAAGAACCTCGCTTAAAATGCAAAATTTTATTGCAATGATTATTATCAATAAATTGGTAGTGTTTGAATTGTGCACCTGCAATTATAGCAGTAGTGGCTGTGACTTTTGTAGCAGCAGCTCCTGCAAATTGATGTTAATGTTGCAGATGATGGGCTGTCTAATGAGACACCCATCGGCTGCTGATCTAATCGCTGTGGTGCACACAAACTCCAATTGGCTTCTGGCAAAAGTAACGTGCGTGTTTGTGTGTGTGTGTGTGTGTGTGTGTGTGTGTGTGTATATGTGTGTCAATGTAATAGGGAATATAGACTGCAAGCTCTAATGGGTCAGGAACTGATGTAAATGGCTAAATATTTTCTGTAAAGCTCTGTGTAATGTGTGTATGTTACAGTTTATGGGACGTGCGGTGAGCTAAATGGCTCAGGAGGCACTGGCTAGCACCAGAGCCAGATTTACACACAATATATGAGCCATCTGGCCATTATACACAGGTGCAGCAGTATAAACCCCTGGAAATTTGGTGAGTTTTGATCAGAGATGTGCTAAAAAGATAGACAGGTGAGGCACTGCCTCACCTGCCATAGACTTTTACGCCAGAGTTTTGGCTATAAAAATGATTACAATAATGCAAAGAAGATATTTCAAACAAATTATTTGTATTTCTGCTGCGGGGTACACTGGGCTCCACAAGGATAGACATTGGGGTGTAGAGTAGGATCTTGATCCGGAGCACCAACAGGCTCAAAAGCTTTGACCTTCTTCGCAAGATGCATAGCGCCGCCTCCTATATCACCCCGCCTCCGTGCACAGGAGCTCAGTTTGTAGTTGGTGCTTGCAGTGCAAGCATGTAACAGGAAGGGCTGCTCACAGCAGGTCTAGAAAAAGCTTTTTCTGAGGAAAAAAGAAGACTACAAGGGCTGCAGCAGAGGCACAGATTGTGTTAGATGTCAGTAGACATCACCTGCTGCAGCTCCATCTCTCCCCCAGCGGCGCTGTACACTCCCACGCCCTGGTTGCCGGGTACCTACAGCAGGACGCTCCGGTTTTCTTCCAAGTCAGTCACACACGCCTGGGGCTCTCCGGGATTGCGTGGACGCACTTCGGGTGGAGGTAAGTGGGTCCTGCTCGCGGGACCAGCACTTTATCGCGATCCGGCGCGCTGGCGGTGGACACTGTGGCATACAGGCAATCCCACTAGATCACCAGGGCATGGGTGCAGGTCAGGTTTTCTCTCTAAGGGATACATTTACTAAGCAGTGATAAGAGCGGAGAAGTGAGCCCACGGCAACCAATCAGCACTGAAGTAACACCTATAATTTGCATACTATAAAATAATACAGAGCTGCTGATTGGTTGATGGGGAAATTTCTCCACTGGCTCACTTCTCCGCTCTTATCACTGCTTAGTAAATGTACCCCTCTACCTTTTTACAAGTAGCCCGCAGTACCAGGTGGTTTTGCCAGCAGAGGGGATAAGGCTTAGACCTGGAGCCCCTCCCCCAGCCCCTGGGCACCATTTACAGTAAATGTTCCCACCCTGGAGCTGCATATCTGTCTCTCCCTCACTCCCTGTCAGTGTTTGGGCGCCATTTCCCCAGCTACACTGTTCCTGGGACTGCTTGGGCAAATCCTCCTTTGTAAAGCCACCTGATAGTCAGCGCTGTGCCTTTACAAGACACGTAAGTGTTCTACATGTCGTTTAGACAGTGTTAGTTAAGAAAAAGTGCATTTAGTCAGGGCTATCTGGTATAAGTACCCTGTGATATACATCCAGTCTTTACTGTGCAGTGTTATATCTATTGATTACATAGCTATATATAAGCTAGTCCAGTGCAGTATTATTGTTTGTGCATTGTTCAACTGTGACTATATGTGTGTTCATTAGCTTGCTGGGTAAATTTCATTTCGTGTCTCTCACTCAACTTGCTATCCCTATATTCTATAACCTGAGGGGGCTAGGTGCGTCAGGTTTGTAATACATGATATAGGATATTCACAAGATATACTTAAATTGTATTTTTCTCTGTGATTTTAGTCACCAAATCTCTCCTGAATCCCTGTTTGTGCTGACAACACTGTGCAGGGGTTTGGGTCAGGTATTATGCTGCTGACAATTTGAACTATGTTACCTTATACTGCAAGTTATAACATGTCTGCTTATGAGGGTAATGGTTCTCGGGCTGAACACACTGGTAGTGGTCCTGAGGCCACAGATACTTTCAAGGAAATTACAGCAGCTGATGGCTCTGGTTCTGGGGGTTCCTTGCCCCCAAGTGGGACTATAGCAACGGGGGTCCAGAATGACCCGCCGTGGGCTACCGTCTCTACGCTACTGAATACACTAGTTACTAAACTAACACCCCCTATGGGACCTCCTATGCCAGTCCAACCGTATATGGTCCCCGCGGCAGATTGTTCACTCAGATATGAACCAGTCCCTGACTACTAAAAAGTCTAACCCTTGCCCGCCTAACACCAAGGAGTCCTCTAAGCGGGCCATTACTTCCTCACAATCCACTGCTGTCACTGACACCTCATCTGATGAGGATGGCGTTTACACTGACCCCACAGATTCTGACACAGATAATACTGATGGGGATAGTAATTCACAAGTGGATGTTCCCGATCTATTGGATGCTATTAAGTTGATTCTACAGATTACGGATGATCCCAAGTCATCCGTTCTTCCTAAGAAACCAGATAGATTCAAGCGTCAGAATGTGGTTAAACAAGTTTTACCTCACTCTGATCACCTGGTTGATATATGTCAGGAATCCTGGGAAAAATCCAGGTAAGAAGTTCGTGCCTCACAAGAAGCTGCTTGCTCGCTATCCCCTCGCGCCAGAGCTGTCTAAAAATTGGGAGACACCTCCAGTGGACTCGCATGTGGCAAGGATGGTGGTTTCCTCAGCTCTGCCTGTCACTACCGTCACGTCTCTGAAAGAGCCTACGGATAAACATGTAGAGGGTTGTCTGAAAGCGATTTACACCCTCACGGGTGCTGCGCAAAGGCCCACTATTGCAGCGACATGGGCTGCAGAAGCTATTGAAGCGTGGGCACAGGAGTTGGAAGCTGAAATCTAGTCTGGCCATGCTAGACAAGGCTTGTCATATATTGTCACAGCTTCTCATTATATTAAAGAGGTGGCTTCTGATCCCGGTGTTCTGGCAGCCAAGGCATCTACTACGTCAGTCCTGGCTCGCCAGATATTGTGGCTGAGATCCTGGTCTGTGGATCTGGATTCTAGAAAAACCCTTAAATAAGATAGTGGCTGATTTGGCTACTGCCAAAACAGTCTGTCTGCCAAGTACTGTTCCTCTTGTGACGAAGGCAAAAAGTACTTCCTTTCGTCCCTTTCGTCCTTCAGGTAAAGCAAAAGGTCAGGCGTACTACAAACAGGCCCGCACTTCCAAACCTGGTAAGCCAAAGCCCAAAAGAGCCTGGGCTGCCCGTTAGCCAGCTTCCAAGACCGATAAGCCTGCCGCATGATGGGGCGGGCCTCCCCCTGGGGGATCCCAGGGTGGGGGCCAGCTTCTAGGCTATACCCTGGAATGGTTGAAGACGACTTCAGATGCCTGAGTATGGGAAGTTGTCATTTGAGGTTACGCCATAACCTTCAAAAACCGTCCCCCTCATCGATTTTGCCTGACAGACGTACCTTTGGACCAGACAAAGGCAAAGACTCTTCATTCGGTGGTACAGACCCTCCTGGACACAGGAGTGGTAGTGCAGGTGCCTCTTGCTCAGAGGGGCCAGGGGTATTATTCTCCGCTGTTTCTAGTCCCAAAACCGAATGGGTCCTCCGGCCCATTCTCAACCTCAAGGCATTGATGGCCTTGGAACATGGGGATTATATGGTCTCCCTGGACATACAGGATGCTTACCTGCATATCCCTATAGCAGTGTCGCATCAACAATACCTGAGGTTTGCGGTTGGCAACCTCCATTACCAGTTTCGGGCTTTACCTTTTGGTTTAACCACGGCTCTGCGAGTCTTCACCAAGGTTATGGCGGTAATGACGGCGGTACTCCGCTGTCAAGGGGTCAGGATCCTACCGTATCTGGACGACTTGTTGATCCTGGCAAATTCCCCAGAAATTCTAATACGTCACCTAGATCTGACTGTCCGGTTTCTGCAAGCCCACGGGTGGCTCATCAACTGGAAGAAATCCTCCCTGGTCCCTGCTCAGTGCATGGTGAACCTGGGAGCACTATTGGACACTCACAAACAACGGTTGTTCTTGTCTCAGGAGAAAGTCCTGATGCTTCAGGACAGGATTTGTTGCTTCCTCTCTTGTCCGCAAGTGTCAATACATTCGGCGATGCAGGTGCTGGACCTCATGGTGTCAGCATTTGACATGGGGGAGTATGCTCAATTCCATTCTCACCCTCTCCAGAGGCTGATTCAGGCCAAGTGGGACGGCCTGCCTCACCGGATTAGGTCTCACATGATCTCTTTGACTCCGGAGGTCCGTCTGTCGCTGTGCTGGTGGCTCCAGGACCAACGATTGTGCAGGAGTCGTCCCTTCTGGATACCCAACTGGGTCCTGTTAACAACGGATGCTAGTTTACGGGGTTGGGGCTCGGTGTTGGAGCAACACTCCCTTCAGGGTCGGTGGACCAAGGAGGAGTCTCTCCTCCCAATCAACGTTCTGGAATTGCGGGTGGTCTTCATATCATTAAACCTGGCCCAGCATTTAATACAGAACCATCCTGTTCAGGTACAGTCGGACAACGCCACCACAGTGGCTTACATAAATCATCAAGGCGGCACTCGAAGCCGCTCGGCAATAAAGGAAGTCTCACGGATTCTTCAATGGGCGGAATGCCATCTACCGGCCATATCGGCAATATTCATTCTGGGAGTCCTGAATTGTGAAGCAGACTTTCTCAGTCGTCAGGACGTACACGCCGGAGAGTGGGACCTCCATCCAGAAGTGTTTCAACTCCTAGTGGAAAGGTGGGGCCTTCCAGATGTGGATTTGATGGCATCTCTACACAATCACAAGGTTTCAGTCTTCAGAGCAAGAACAAGAGATCCTCAAGCAGCATTCGTGGATGCGCTGGCGGTGCCATGGAGGTTTCGGCTGCCGAACGTGTTCCCTCCGGTGTCACTCCTGCCCAGGGTAATTCAGAAGTTCAAGCAGGAAGGAGGAATCCTGCTTCTCATAGCTCCAGCGTGTCCCAGACGGTACTGGTTCTCAGACCTCCAGGGCCTCTTGTTAGAGTGTCCAATTCTACTTCCACAACGCCCAGACCTCCTCGTTCAGGGCCCCTGTGTCTACTAGGACCTGGCCCGGCTGTCTTTGACGGCGTGGCTCTTGAAGCTTCTGTCCTGAGGGCTAAAGGGTTTTCTGAGGCGGTCATTCAAACTATGTTGCGGGCCCGGAAACTGGCTTCTGCTTGGATTTACCATAGGGTCTGGCATTCTTACTTTGTTTGGTGCGCATCTAACAATTATGACTCTTCCAAGTTTAGTACAGCCAAGCTTTTGGCTTTTCTTCAGCAGGGCCTAGACTTAGGCCTGCGTCTGGCCTCCCTCAAGGTTCATATTTCTGTCTTGTCGGTGATGTTTCAGAGAAAAATTGCGACCTTACCTGATGTTCATACCTTTAATCAGGGTGCGTTGCGTATCCAACCTCACTATTTCCCGCCTGTGGCTCCTTGGGACTTGACGGTGGTTTTGGAGGCGTTACAAGAGTCTCCATTTGAACCTCTTGGCTCAGCTGACCTTAAGTGGCTTTCCCTTAAGGTGGTGATTTTGCTGGCTATTGCCTCCGCTAGAAGAGTGTCGGATTTGGGTGCCTTGTCTTGTAGTTCCCCATATCTGATTTTTTACTGTGACTGGGCAGTTCTTCGGACTCGTCCCGGATATTTACCTAAGGTGGTGTCTTCATTCCACCTTAATCAGGAGATTGTGGTTCCGGCACTAGTCTCTTCTGACTTGTCTCCCAAAGAGCAGTCTTTGGATGTGGTACGGGCTCTCCATATCGATGTGAAGAGAACTGCTTCTATTAGGAACTCTGATTCTCTCTTTGTTCTGTTTGGTTTACACAAACGTGGCTGGCCTGCTCACAAGCAGACTTTGGCCAGATGGATTAAAATGGTGATTGCACATGCTTATGTGAAGGCTGGTCTGTCAGCTCCTGCTCACATTACGACCCATTCTACTCGGTCTGTTGGACCTTCTTGGGCGGCCCACCGTGGTGCGACCCTTGAACAATTGTGCAAGGCGGCAATGTGGTCCTCTGAACACATTTCTAAGATTCTATGCCTTCGATACTGCTGCTTCCCAGGATGCTTCCTTTGGACACGGGGTTCTTGTGCCTGCTACAGTGCATCCCCTCCCATAAGGAACTGCTTTAGGACATACACAATGTCTATCCTTGTGGAGCCCAGTGTACCCCGCAGCAGAAAACGAGATTTATGGTAAAAACATACCTTTGTTAAATCTCTTTCTGCGAGGTACACTGGGCTCCACAAGGCACCCATCCTGACGCACTTAGCTTCTTTGGGTTGGTGTGGCTATACCCGCTGACACTTTCTCCTGTCGGGAGAGTGTGGTGTCTCTTTTACTTGCTACTGCATTGGGCTGGTTAACAAAACTGAGCTCCTGTGCACGGAGGAGGGGTGATATAGGAGGTGGCGCTATGCATCTTGGGAAGAAGGTCAAAGCTTTTGAGCCTGTTGGTGCTTCGGATCAAGATCCTATTCTACACCCCAATGTCTATCCTTGTGGAGCCCAGTGTACCTCGCAGAAAGAGATTTAACAAAGGTAAGTTCTTACCATAAATCTCGTTTTTTCATATACTTTATAGTCAAAACTCTGACGCAGATGTTAGTATGACAGGAAAGGCTCTGCCTCACCTTACTCACCCCACTGCATGTCAAGCAAATTTGAATTTTCAGTACTTATATTGCAACATTAGCTTGGGTCTTCCCTGCAAGTTCGGATTCCGGAACTCGAAATCTAAAACCAAAACATTTGAGTGCAGTTTTGCTAAAACCAAAACATGATGATGATTTTGAACAAAACCCAAAACACTGAGGTCTGCGCACATCTCTACAATTAACAGAAGCTAACATACACACTTAAAATGAAGTTGAAATATATATTTCTGTGACTAACAACAAAATAAACCCCTCAAATTTGCTACACGTGTGTGTATTGTATATGTTTATGTTAGAGATGTGCAGTGGGCATTTTTTGCGTTTTGTGTTTTGGTTTTGGATTTGGTTCCGCGGCCGTGTTTTTGATTTGGACGCGTTTTGGCAAAACCACCCTTTCGGATTCTTGTCGGATTCGGATGCGTTTTGGATTCGGGTGTTTTTTTTCAAAAACCCATCAAAAACAGCATCAATCATAGAATTTGGGGGTAATTTTGATCCTATAGTATTATTAACCTCAATAACCATATCTTCCACTCATTTCCAGTCTATTCTGAACACCTCACACCTCACAATATTATTTTTAGTCGAAAAATTTGCACCGAGGTCGCTGGATGACTAAGCTAAGCGACCCAAGTGGGCGGCACAAACACCTGGCCCATCTAGGAGTGGCACTGCAGTGTCAGACAGGAATAGTCCCCAAACAGCACATGATGCAAAGATAAATTAAAAAAGAGGTGCAAGATGGAATTGTCCTTGGAGACCTCCCACCCACCCACCCACCCTTATGTTGTATAAACAGGACATGCACACTTTAACAAAACAATAATTTCAGTGACAGGGTCTGCCGCACGACTGTGGCTGAAATGACTGGTTGGTTTGGGCCCTCACCAAAAAAGAAGCAATAAATCTCTCCTTTCACAAACTGGCTCTACAGAGGCAAGATGTCCACCTCATCCTCATCATCCGATTCCTCACCCCTTTCACTGTGTACATCCTCCTCCTCACAGAGAATTAATTTGTCCCTACTGGAATCCACCATCACAGGTCCCTGTGTACTTTCTGGAGGCAATTGCTGGTAAATGTCTCAACGGAGGAATTTATAATTCATTTTGATGAACATCATCTTCTCCACATTTTCTGGAAGTAACCTCCTATGCCGATCGCTGACAAGGTGACCGGCTGCACTAAACACTCTTTCGGAGTACACACTGGAGGGGAGGCAACTTAGGTAAAATAAAGCCAGTTTGCCTCATTTTCCTGCCAGTATACGTACGGACTGTCTTACATACCTACAGTGATGCTGTCACTCATATAAACCTCCACCATTCTTTCAATGGTGACATAATCATATGCAGTGACAGTAGACGACATGTCAGTAATCGTTGGCAGGTCCTTCAGTCCAGACCAGATGTCAGCACTTGCTCCTGACTGCCCTGCATCACCGCCAGCTGGTGGTTTTGGAAATTTTATCCTTTGCCTCGCAGCTCCAGGGGCGGGAGAAAATGAAGGAGGAGCTGTTGGCGGGTCACGTTCCGCTTGACTTGACAATTGTCTCATCAGCAGGTCTTTGAACATCTGCAGACTTGTGTCTGCCAGAAAGAGAGATACAACATAGGCTTTAAATCTAGGATCGAGCACGGTGGCCAAAATGTAGTGCTCTGATTTCAACAGATTGACCACCCGTGAATCCTGGTTAAGCGAATGAAGGGCTCCATCCACAAGTCCCACATGCCTAGCGGAATTGCTCCATTTTAGCTCCTCCTTCAATCTCTCCAGCTGCTTCTGCAAAAGCTTGATGAGGGGAATTACCTGATTTAGGATGACAGTGTCTGAACGGACTTCACGTGTGGCAAGTTCAAAGGTTTGAAGAACCTTGCACAACATGGAAATCATTCTCCACTGCACTTGATCAAGGTGCTTTCCCCCTCCTTTGCCTATATCGTAGGCAGATGTACAGGCTTGAATGGCCTTTTGCTGCTCCTCCATCCTCTGAAGCATATAGAGGGTTGAATTCCACCTCGTTACCACCTCTTGCTTCAGCTGATGGCAGGGCAGGTTCAGGAGTGTTTACTGGTGCTCCAGTCTTCGGCACACGGTGGCTGAATGCCGAAAGTGGCCCGCAATTCAGGCCACCGACAGCCTCTCCTGCATGCCCCTGTCGTTTTTCAAAAAAATTATGCACCACCAAATTAATTGTATGTGCAAAACATGGGATGTGCTAGAATTTGCCCACATGTAATGCACACACAATATTCGTGGCATTGTCCGATATCACAAATCCCCAGGAGAGTCCAACTGGGGTAAGCCACTCTGCGATGATGTTCCTCAGTTTCTGTAAGATGATGTCAGCTGTGTGCCTCTTATGGAAAGCGGTGATACAAAGCGTAGCCTGCCTAGGAACGAGTTGGCGTTTGCGAAATGCTGCTACTGGTGCCATCGCTGCTGTTCTTGCTGCGGGAGGCAATACATCTACCCAGTGGGCTGTCACAGTCATATAGTCCTTAGTCTGCCCTGCTCCACTTGTCCACATGTCCGTGGTTAAGTGGACAGTGGGTACAACTGCATTTTTTAGGACACTGAGGACACTTTTTCTGACGTCTGTGTACATTCTCGGTATCACCTGCCTTGAGAAGTGGAACCTAGATGGGATTTGGAACCGGGGACACACTACCTCAAGCAATTCTCTAAGTCCCTGTGTACTAACGGTGGATACCGAACGCACGTCTAACACCAAGATAGTTGTCAAGGCCTGAGTTATCCGCTTTGCAACAGGATCAGTGCTGTGATATTTCATCTTCCTCGCAAAGGATTGTTGGACATACAGTTGCTTACTGGAAGTAGTACAAGTGGTCTTCCGACTTCCCCTCTGGGATGACGATCGACTCCCAGCAGCAACAACAGCAGCAGCAGCAGCGCCAGCCGCAGTAGGCGTTACACTCAAGGATCCATCGGAGGAATCCCAGTAAGGAGAGGACTCGTCAGACTTGCCAGTGACATGGCCTGCAGGACTATTGGCATTCCTGTATAAGGAGGAAATTGACATTGAGGGAGTTGGTGGTGTGGTTTGCAGGAGTTTGGGTACAATAGGAAGAAGGGATTTAGTTGTCAGTGGACTGCTTTCGCTGACAAGTTTTTGAACTTATCAATGACTTCTGATGAAAGCGCTCCAGGTGACGTATAAGGGAGGATATTCCTAGGTGGTTAACGTCATTACCACTACTTGTTACAGCTTGACAAAAGCAACACACGGCTTGACACCTGTTGTCCGCATTTCTGTTTAAATAATTCCACACCGAAGAGGTGATTTTTTTTGTATTTTGACCAGGCATGTCAATGGCCTTATTCATCCCACGGACAACAGGTGTCTCCCCGGGTGCCTGACTTAAACAAACTACCTCACCATCAGAATCCTCCTCATCAATTTCCTCCTCAGTGCAAGCAACACCCATATCCTCATCCTGGTGTACTTCAACAGTGACATCTTCAATTTGAATATCAGGAACTAGACTGTGGGTGCTCCTTCCAGCACTTGCAGAGGGCGTGCAAATGGTGGAAGGAGCCACCTCTTCCCATCCAGTGTTGCGAAGGTCAGGCAATGAGTGGTGATACTGAGCACTGATGATGATACTACTACTGAGAACTGACACTGAACAGCAAGATGCAGCTCAAGACACTGGACTAGTATTAGTAATGTACTGTAGCAGTAGTAGTAGTACTGAGCACCACAATGCAGCACAAGACAGTGTCCCTCATTTCGAGTTGTTCGCTCGCTAGCTGATTTTAGCAGCATTGCACACGCTAGGCCGCCGCCCTCTGGGAGTGTATCTTAGCATAGCAGAATTGCGAACGAAAGATTAGCAGAATTGCAAATAAATAATACTTAGCAGTTTCTGAGTAGCTCGAGACTTACTCCTACACTGCGATCAGCTCAGCCCGTTTCGTTCCTGGTTTGTCGTCACAAACACGCCCTGTGTTCGGCCAGCCGTTCCCCCATTTCTCCAGACACTCCCGTCTTTTTCCCTGACACGTCTACATTTTTTAGCCAAACGCCGGGAAAACGCTGAGTTGCCGCCCAGAAACGCCCCTTTCCTGTCAATCATTTACCAAACACCAGTGCGACTGAAAAGCGCCGCAGACGCTACAGCAAAACAGCTACGTTTTTAGTAAAATAACTAAGGCATGCGCTCTGCGTACCATGCGCATGCGCAGTTAGCGACCAATCGCAGTATACCGAAAATTGGCAACGAGCGAACAACTCGGAATGACCCCCCATGAGCAGTGATACTGATCACTGATGATACTACTGAGAACTGACACTGAGCAGCAAGATGCAGCACAAGAGACACTGTACTTGTATTACTGAGCAGCAATAAACACTGATACTGAGCACTGATATTGAGATTTGCCACTGAGAGAACGTAGCCACGTCCTCTCTGCTCTCTCTACAATGCACGAGTGAAAATGACGGCGACGCGCGGCTCTTTATATGGAATCCGAATATTGTGAGAATCCGACAGCGGGATGACGTTTTCCCTTGTTTCGGTTTTCTAAATCAGGTAGGGACCAAGCGAGCCTGCCTCTAACCCGTGTAAATCACGTGGAGTTCGGCAGGTTCGGGATAGGCATGCCACATATCATATTAATCAGCAGAAGCTGCTTGTGCCCCTAAGCATACCAAATGCCCTAGGCATTTAGCTAGTTTGCCTATGCCTAGGGCCGACTCTGTGCATGGGGAGGGGGATGGAGCGTGAACACTAGCCCACCTGCCTGCCCGACTCCTGCCCACCTACTGGTAGCTTCCTAGGGATGGCCATCAACCAATGATGATTCAAAATAAGCGATGGTCTTTGGCTGATGTTGAATACTTTTGCCATCAATGGGGGAGAACCAGATGGTTTCTTGCCATCGATGATAAAGACCAACCAGATTTTTTTCCCCTCTACATTGTGTCAGGGCATACTGTAGCTGTAGGAACAAAGAAAAAAGACCAAATTAGGTGATTTTAGCAGTTTTTATAAATTTTTTAAAAACAAAAACAGATCCAAAACACGAGGGTGGTTTTGGCAAAACCAAATCATGAAGTTAATACAGATCCAAAGCCAAAACACGGAGGTCGGTGCACATCTCTATTTCAACACAAAATATATGAAATCCAATAAAGTACAACAAATTGACCAATGGCAACGTCATATACAGTATCTGCAATACAGTGCCAGCACAACTTATTTCAGGGCAAGATACTTTGTGGTCATCCCTGTAATAGCAGCTGGAAAAAAACCTAAACAGAGATGTGTATGATAATAGCCAAAAAATTGCCTTAGAACAGTACAAGAGTAAAGTTCCATACAGTTCCACTTTATTTATATTGGCATTTGTCTCATCACTTTAAGTGGACAGACCCTTTTGTAACATCCAGTGCTGTCATATGAGGACATACAGTATTTACCCGCACTAGCAGTGGTTGATATTAATGACTCATTAACTCATTAACTTGAATTGACAGCAAGCATTTCTGTTTTTTGTTTTACTTAACATGAATCATGATTAGAGACTAATTAGATATAGTACACAGAAATAAGAGAAAGTTTTGCAAGTTATTTACATTATTTGGTCGATTAGTTACAGTACATTAATTATTGCTTTGGATTCTGTAAAGTTTATGGGTATTTCCTCGAAGAGATAACAGTTTGTCCAAAGAAATGTGCTCCATCTGTAGGATAAATGCTGCCTTATGTGTCAGATAAGGGCACAAAGCTTTATGAACAGAATGTTGCAATGAATCACTCTCTATTATACATGCCTCTAATATGGAATATCTGAAAGAATGCAAGGAGTAAAATCATAAATGCTGCATTTGTAAAGTATATAAAATTTATGAACATGAATGAAGATACATAAACATACAGCGGTTCTATTTAGCATTGATAGCAGAGGTAAACACACACACACACACACATATATATATATATATATATATATATATATATATTAGGGGTGTGCGCCGTGCCATTTTTCGGGTTTTGTGTTTTGCTTTTGGATCTGGATTTCCTTAGTGTTTTGGATTCGTATTGGTTTTGCCAAAACTGCCCTTGTGGGTTTTGGATCTTGATTTTTTTTTTTAAATCATAAAATCAGCTAAAATCACAGAATGTGTGGTGTTTTTGTTCCTACAGTATTATTAACCTCAATAACATTAATTTTAACTCATTCCTGTCTATTCTGAATACCTCACAGCTCACAATATTGTTTTTATCCACTTTAGGCCTAAAGTTGCTCCAAGGTAGCTGGATGACTAAGCTAAGCACCAGCAGTGGGCATCAAACACGTGGCAGTTTACAATATATTTTTAAATGCTGTAATCATGTTAAAATTATTTTAAAATTAGGTTCAAGTTCTTCTGTTCCTCAAAGATATCTTTGACATGGAAAAGGTTTGCTAATCATCCTTTTTAAAATGATTTTCAAATTAGGATTAAGTTCTTCTATTCCTCAGAGATATCTTTGACATGCAGAAGGTTAGTTATATTAATTTAATTTAAATGTAATTTATAATTATTATTAATAATATTAATTTGAATTAATCACAATGTGGTGATAAGAAGAATGATGAAAATAGGACAAAAAGATATAACATAAGAATATGAGCTACGGACACAGCACCCTGAGATGGACAGAGCACGGCTGAATGTATACTCGAGGGATACAGCAAAAAATATTTTAAAAAAAGATGTCTTTCATTTTGGGTGGACAGACAGAACACCCGTAGATGGACGGAGAAGCTGCAGTCCCTGGATGTGTACTGGGATGACACAGCACAAAATATTAATTTTAATAAAAAATAAAATTATATATTATATATATATATATATATATATATATATATAGACCAATGGAGAGTTCCTTCAACTGTAACAGCCTGTCCCCTAGCTGCATGAAAGGAACCAGGCGGCACTCCAAGGATTTGATTCAAGCAAAAAAACTGTATTCAATAAAGGTGCAAAATATTTCAAACAGGCATAGTGCAAGCCACCAACGTTTCAGCGCCCGACCGGCGTTTTTGTCAAGGTGCTATGCTATAAGGTGCAACGTGAAAAAAGCATAAACAAACATATCAATATTTATATATAATTTTTTTTATATCACACACAGAGGTTACAGTGTCGCACAAATGAGTCCGAAATATGTATTATTATTTTTTATATCACACACAGATATAGAATGATCGACCATATCCCCCCGTTACGTAGGGGGGGTGATCGTAATGCAATGCTACTTAGACGTGAGGCTGAATGGATTTTTCGCCTTGATGTGATCAGTCCCAAGGGTTTAAATGATGCCATCACTTTTTCTACATTCATTTGAATCTGTTTGTTTATTTATGTGTTAGGTTGGAACATGTGATACCACTATATTAATTTGGTGGTTATGGTGTTAGTGATGCTCATTCTGATTATGGATCTGCTTTTTCTTTATTACCGAATTTGTATTACCATCTTTATTATTATTTTTTGATGTTTCTTTTCAGTATTACTGAGTTGTGTTGCGTTACCATAGCAACGATCAACTTGCACGATAACGATGTATTTATGCTGTATTTAG
Organism: Pseudophryne corroboree; assembly: GCF_028390025.1. Classification (NCBI taxonomy): domain Eukaryota; kingdom Metazoa; phylum Chordata; class Amphibia; order Anura; family Myobatrachidae; genus Pseudophryne; species Pseudophryne corroboree. Next base: position 126,728,143 of record NC_086451.1, on the reverse strand, counting down.
CATTGTTATGACTAAGATCTCCATATAGTGATTACTACATCGTATTACAGTGGGATGCATTATTTGTTTAGCTTCATTGAATATTGTTGTTGTATCTACACATGCTATCATGGCAACATTGTACTCTTTAGCAGTTTGCTGATAGATCACAGCGGGGCAGCGGTTATTATCGTTCCTCTTTTGTTTACAGCTGCCTAGTTGCCATGGCAGCATTTGGACGTGCGTCGCGCGGATACGCGATGACGTCACCACTCGGCGACAATGCTTGCAGACTCCCGCGCTGGAGCGAGCAGCCGTCCACCTGGGGGTCATTGGTGAATGGGGATATAAGGTGAGTTTTGTTATACATGTTTTATGCTTGTTCCTGACGAAAATCCATAAAGAGGATTGAAACGTTGATCATACCTGAACTGGGTCTGTGACTTATTTTTACAAGAGTTCGTGAGTGCCGCATCTTTGCCTGTTTACATTCCTTTTATGAGGGCACCAGAACCAGCTTTATCACAGGTGGAGTGCCGGGTAAACTGTATTGTGAATATTGGTTTGTGTGTGATCTATCATACAAACGAACCAGGGCACCCTCGCCATATATTTGTACTTGTATCTTTGGAACATTTGCTTTTGACTATTGACTTTCTTGAAAGGAGATAGGTGTGTGAGTCACACTGCACTTTATTTTGATTTTGCACTATTTGCACGGATTGTGAAAAAAATTTTTCTTTTGGTTGGTGGAATTGACTGCAATTTGTGATTAAAATGGCAGAATCAGCCGACATTAATGAGGAACATTTTAACCCGCTGTTAGTTCCACTGCATGATACCTTTAGCTATTCTGAGACTGAAACAGAAGGTATTTTACATCAAGAACATATGGTGGATCAAACTGAGGGTTTACCCAATGAGATTATTTATCGGGAGCTATTAACACTTAAAAAGAAGGAGATTGACTTTCATCTCCATGCTGTTTCATTGAGTGACTATTTCCGTGCCAAACAGATTCCAAGGGGATTTAGAGTTCGGAATTGTCCCACAATAGGTCGCTTTGATCCCAGTTTCTGCAAGAAATGGATCAACATTTTGAATAAATGTTCATTCGATCTGATGCTACTAGTTGTGGAACAATCTAAGAAAGAACACTCTAATATCCAGAGTAAAATTGTGACCTTTGAGTCTAAACACTTACCTTGTCTGCAAACCGACCCGGATAATGACTGGTTAAATAAATTGGGTAATCAACTCGCCGTGTATAAGAGAGATGTGTTGAAATATAAACGTGAAAAACTGTCTAAAGTTACCCTTGATTATGAACACCATCAGGTATACAGATGGTTAACAGGGAACAATTCGAGGGGCCAGCAGAATACGGAACGTAGACCCTTTTTCCGCAGAAACCGGTACCCTAAAGGTAATTTGGATACAGAATCCTCACAAGAGGGAGGCAACAGCACGGCGAGTGAAGCTGATAAACCCAAATTATACCGCAGAAGAAATAAGGAATTCATCCCTTTAGCGGCAGCAACCAGGAACCGGGGAAGAAGAGAACCAGACGATTTAATAGGCGAGGGGGCCAAAACAGGAGACAAAAACCCTGGCACCAAACCACCTGTGCAACTCAAGAAGAAATAGTTTTTAATCTTTCATCATACGATCTAAGTTCCAGTGAAACAAGCCTTCTTTCTAAAGGACTTTCTTTTATTCCATCTACTGGCTTTAATGCATTTGATTGGCAAATGGAGAAATATTGCCTTCAGAAACAATTAAAAGTCAAGGAATTTTTTCATAAAAAGGAGGCTCCTTCTATAACATCTATACAAAAGCCTATACCGCTACAACTCAAACGCCTACAAAAAGGCTCCAGTTTTGATCCACCTTCTAATAATGCATCCATAAAAACATTCATCAGGTTACTTGATCAAGATGTCATGTCACACAGTGACAATGAGCAGAGTGTGCTGAATTTCCCACACTTAAATCTCACCAAATTAGAACGAGATGCCATTAAATCTCTTTCTTCCAACCAGCAATTGGTGATCCGTCCGGCGGATAAAGGGGGTGGCGTGGTCCTGCAGGACCTATATGATTATAAGTTGGAAATCTACCGCCAATTGGAGGACAGTCAAGTTTACCAACCACTTACCTATAATCCTACAACTGCCTATATGTCGGAACTTCGGGAGGTGTTAATACATGCTAGAGATATCAAATTGATTGATGACAGGATCTTTGATATCTTATTGCCTAAATTTCCCATTACTCCGCTACTTTACACCTTGCCAAAGATCCACAAAGGTCTGACTCCTCCACCCGGCCGCCCTATTGTGTCGGCCAGGGGTTCCCTGTTCCAGCCCACGTCTATATTTCTGGACTCTGTTCTCCAACCGTTAGTTCAGCAGCACTGTAATTTTCTATTGGACACCACCTCTTTATTGAACAAATTGGCAGCTGTGGGATCTGTTCCACTGGGGGCTTGGCTTGTTACGGCTGATGTTTCCAGCCTCTACACAGTCATCCCCCATGTGGAGGGGATCGCTGCAGTGAGGGGCTTACTCCTGCAACATAATGTGCATCCTGAGATCCATGTAGATTGTTTGCTGCAAATGCTAGAATTGGTGTTAAAGCGAAATTTTTTTATGTTCGACAATAAGTTTTTCCTTCAAATAACTGGGTGTGCCATGGGATCTTCCGTGGCCCCCAGTTATGCTAATACATACATGTTTGATGTAGAAAAATCATTATTCTTTGATAATCCGTCTGTGGCTGCTAAAATCTTGCTATATACCAGATTTATTGATGATCTGCTATTTATCTGGGTAGGCTCAGATACTGAGTTGAAATCACTACTGGACGCTCATAATGCCTCTACTTCACCGGTTAAATTAACTTTTGAAATGAGCCAATCTAATATCAAGTTTTTGGATGTAAAAATCATGTTACAAGGGGACAATATTGTTACCACATTATTTTCTAAAGAGACAGATAGGAACTCACTCCTGCATTTTCAGAGTTGTCATCCACTGAATTTAAAAATGGGGCTACCCTTCTCTCAAATGGTACGTATTATTAGAATTAATAGTGACATATCCCAAGCATCCGACCAGATTGATTGGCTTATAGGTAAATTCCTTCATCGTGGTTATCATCTAAAACCTTTATTGCTAGCCAAAAATAAAGCAATGTCACTTGATAGACAAAAATTACTTCTTAAGCAGACACCTAAACAAAACTCTAATAGATTACATTGGGTCAATAAATTTCATACCCAATCTCCTAAGATTACTCGTGCATCAAAAAAACTGTGGCCAATCATAACATCAGACCCAGATATAGGTCTGGCCAACACTGCATTAATGACGTGTTATTCACGACCAAAAAATTTGAGAGATCTATTGGTCAGAACAGATATTTCAACGCATAGCAGTAATGATAGCAGGAATTTTTTGGCCAAAAAACAGAATGGATGCTTTAAGTGTCCTTGCACTACTTGCAGCTTTCTGATTGCAGGTGACACCTTTTGTCACCCCCATCTGGGTACAAAGTATAAGATCCGCTTTCATCTAACGTGCGAAAGTTGCTATGTTGTTTACCAACTATTGTGTCCCTGTGGTTTGTCCTATATTGGGAAAACCCAGAGAAAATTCAAAGAAAGGATGGGGGCACATCGCTCTGCCATCCGTCTAGCCATTAATAATGGCTCTAGCGAGCAACCAGTGGCACGACACTTTTTATTAGCCAAGCACCCTTTAAACAGCCTCAGATATAGAATGATCGACCATATCCCCCCGTTACGTAGGGGGGGTGATCGTAATGCAATGCTACTTAGACGTGAGGCTGAATGGATTTTTCGCCTTGATGTGATCAGTCCCAAGGGTTTAAATGATGCCATCACTTTTTCTACATTCATTTGAATCTGTTTGTTTATTTATGTGTTAGGTTGGAACATGTGATACCACTATATTAATTTGGTGGTTATGGTGTTAGTGATGCTCATTCTGATTATGGATCTGCTTTTTCTTTATTACCGAATTTGTATTACCATCTTTATTATTATTTTTTGATGTTTCTTTTCAGTATTACTGAGTTGTGTTGCGTTACCATAGCAACGATCAACTTGCACGATAACGATGTATTTATGCTGTATTTAGCATTGTTATGACTAAGATCTCCATATAGTGATTACTACATCGTATTACAGTGGGATGCATTATTTGTTTAGCTTCATTGAATATTGTTGTTGTATCTACACATGCTATCATGGCAACATTGTACTCTTTAGCAGTTTGCTGATAGATCACAGCGGGGCAGCGGTTATTATCGTTCCTCTTTTGTTTACAGCTGCCTAGTTGCCATGGCAGCATTTGGACGTGCGTCGCGCGGATACGCGATGACGTCACCACTCGGCGACAATGCTTGCAGACTCCCGCGCTGGAGCGAGCAGCCGTCCACCTGGGGGTCATTGGTGAATGGGGATATAAGGTGAGTTTTGTTATACATGTTTTATGCTTGTTCCTGACGAAAATCCATAAAGAGGATTGAAACGTTGATCATACCTGAACTGGGTCTGTGACTTATTTTTACAAGAGTTCGTGAGTGCCGCATCTTTGCCTGTTTATATATATATATATATATATAGACCAATGGAGAGTTCCTTCAACTGTAACAGCCTGTCCCCTAGCTGCATGAAAGGAACCAGGCGGCACTCCAAGGATTTGATTCAAGCAAAAAAACTGTATTCAATAAAGGTGCAAAATATTTCAAACAGGCATAGTGCAAGCCACCAACGTTTCAGCGCCCGACCGGCGTTTTTGTCAAGGTGCTATGCTATAAGGTGCAACGTGAAAAAAGCATAAACAAACATATCAATATTTATATATAATTTTTTTTATATCACACACAGAGGTTACAGTGTCGCACAAATGAGTCCGAAATATGTATTATTATTTTTTATATCACACACTGGTGGTTACAGTGTTGCACAAATGAGTCAGAAATATATATTAAATATATTATTACACGCTGCGGTTTAGCTTCACCAACAGCGTTGCACAATACATGTATGAGTAGGAAATAATATACTGTGGTCTGGCCGGCAGTGTCACAGTACTTATGAAAATAAAATAAAAATTGTATAGTACACTAGGGTACAGCACCAAAAAAAAAAATAGATTTTTTATAATTAGAATTTTAGGCTTTTCATTTTTAGATTTTATTATTTTAATTTTACGCTGGATGTACAGACAGACGACCCCTTTCAGATACAGCAGGCAGAGAGACCACCTCTTTCAGATACAGTAGACAGATCACCCCTTTTTCAGATACAGCAGGCAGAGAGATCATCCCTTTTTCAGATACAGCAGACAGAGAGAGCACTCCTTTCAGATACAGCAGACAGAGAGAGCTCCCCTTTCAGCTACAGCAGACAGAGAGAGCACCCCTTTTCAAATACAGTATACAGAGAGAGCGCAACCACCTCACACCAGACAACACAGAACTGGGACAGACACGTCCGTCCAGTACACTCTCCACAGCCGGAGTGAATATGGCGCATATCACCGGGGACTTATATAGAATCCAAAACCTGCGAGAATCTGGGAAGATGACAATCTTCCTCATTTTGGGATCCGAGTAAGGCAGGAAGTCCCAATGGGAAATTCGGAAACTTCGCTCATCTCTACTATATACATGAAAGGATTCCATCAATGTTTTCTTTGGCAAAGAATATTTGTCTTGGTGATAGTCTGATTAAAAACCTTTCACAATATTGCCATATTTAAATTGTCGAGGCATTTTTCCTCTCTCTCATTGGATGTCACCCCAGCAAATGATCTCAATACGTGAATGTGGACTATATGTAAATGATTTAAAAAAAACACCCTCATGTGTTTTGGTTTTGGATCTGTAATTATTTTTAAAACTGCTAAAAAGAGCTTAAATCATGTAATTTGGGCCTGTTTTTGATCCTACTGTATTAGCAAACTCAATACCATTGATTTCCAGTAATTTACAGTCAATTTTGACCACCTCACAGCTCACAATATTATTCTTCAATATAGGCCAAAGGCTGCGACAGAGCAGCGGCACAAACACATGACAGTTACTTCTATGAAACATTACAGCAAAGCAGTGACAGACAGGCAGGGGCCTAGAGAGTGAGGGTTGGGGCTGAAATGCCAGCGGTCAAAACATTAACTGCGGCATCTTGATTGTTAGAATCCTGACAGGAGTCGGGAAACAATGCTAACTAACCCCCCCCCCTTTTCTGCAGCCTAAACCCCCCCCCCCCACAGTCAAACTCTAATTCACCCCGGAGGTGTCTAACCCTAACCAACCCCTTCCTACATCCTAAAGCTACCCCCCTGCAGCCTAACCCTATCCCCCCTTCCCACTGATTAAATCTAACCTCCCACCCCCAACCCCATCCCCGCGTCTTACCTCTCTAGTGGCCCAGCAGTCGTCAATCCCTGGCATTGTGATTCTAAGTGGGTTGCTGATGCTGGAATTCTGTTCTGTGTTGGGATTCCTGATCGGATCCTGTAGAGAGCTATGCTGGGCCCTGGTAAAGGAAGATGGGGGGGGGGTGTGCATAATGATGCCAATTAAAAAAATGAAATAAAATAATTGTGGGGCCACAAAGCAGACCCCCGTGCTCCGGAGGAGGGAACAATTTTAACACAGAAGGGCACAGGGAGGGCACCCGCATTCTACCTTACTAGAACATTGAGTGGGTCCCTCCTCCCTGACTAGCGCCATCTTCCCTTGTAATATTTGGGAAGTTGGCACCGCCGGCTACTCTACAGGTATACTAGGAGGGGGGTTGTAATTTGTACTTGCACCCCCCTCCCCTCTCGGCGCCACTGCAGACAGGATGACAGTTTAATAAATGATATAACCCCATGAATGACTTTTAGCAGTACCTTGAATCTCTCGGAATTCACCTGGCTCCGACTCGCTTCCCTGCACAGTTCAAGAGGCTACCGCTCTAGAATTTGCCTTTAGTATCTCCATGCTCCCTGTATTTTATGAAAAGCTTTTTTTTTTTCTTTATTGTTTCTTTACTGTATTATGTTAATTCTGCCTGTTATGCGCTATGAGTCCTATTGGAGAAAGAGTGCTATATAAATATTATTATTATTATTATTATTATGATGAATATTAATAACAATAACAATAATAATGATAATAATTCTCAATCTGTATTGCAGCCACTAAGAGAAAAGGCCATAAAAAGGTACAATGTTAATAGCAAAATATTCCTGACAAGGGTTGAAAGGACTGATTTGATTGCTTGATTGATTCATTTATTGATTCATTTAATTGATATATTTAGAATAAAAAAACAAATCACAATCTATTTTGCAGCCACTGACAAAAGGCCATAAAATATTATAATGTTACAGTAATAGCAAAGGATTCCTGACAAGGGTTGACACTAGCTATGAAAATGAATATTTGCACTGCAGAGCTAAAAACAGCAAATTATCTAACACTAACAAGTATTAGGTGGCTAGCTAACTGGCCATACTACCCCCTCTCCTTCCAAATTGTGTAATGCACCCCTGTAGTACATTTATGAAGTGCACCAAATAGTCTGAGTATGAAGAATAATACCATGTTTTTCTCCTAAATATAGTCCACAAGTAGTGCAAGATGGAATTGTTCTTGGGCCTTTCCACCCACCCTTTTGTTGTATTAAAAAGGACATGCCAAGTTTAACAATATTTTGGAAGGACTACTTTGATCATTAATGAGTAGGTTGATGATGAGGGTGTTGGTGGGGGATATTGCATGTGCTGGTCTAAACTGCTGGTAGCTGATACAGGACTGCTTATTATTATTTTACAAATGACTATAATTTTGTTACAAATTACAAAGGGAGGACGTGCCTAGATAGGCAATGTCCCTTCCTCTACTAACTTTGGCCTTACACATGGTACAGATGCCTTAACAAATGTCAGGATTTTGGTAAAACTAATTCTACACCCAAGAGGTGGCTTTTTTGGTCTTATGTCCAGGTATGACAATGGCTTTCTTTCTATCACAAGCTAGAACTACAGCCACCGGTTGCTGATTTACACAAATAAAATCCTCATCATCAACATTCTCATTAAGTTCAGATAGTAAACAAAGAGCCTCACCATTCGGTTGTACTTCCAAACTAGCATCCTCAGTCTCCATTAGATCAACATATTTACTTGTACTGTCCATTCACCAATTTGCAGATGGTGCAGAAATGGTGGAAGGAGGCTTCACTTAGAGTACAATGTAAAAAATGTCAGATTCACATATAGCTAATGTGGACACCCCTAGAATCTCCCCAAAGATTTATGAACAAACAGTTTCTTCTTCAGCCTTAGGGCAGTATCCAATTAGCCACAGCAATTTACAGCAGCTAATTGACTCACCCAGGGCTCAACCAGTACTATTCTATTAGAACAGTTCTGATGCAAGAACTGTTCAGGGATTTTGTTTCACCTGACTTAGGCAGGTGAAGCCAAATCCCTGATAATTAAGCATAGATCCACAGCTTTTCAAGGAAACTGTGTTTCTGTGCAAAAACAGGTAATTGGTTGCATAAAAAGAACTGGAATATTATTGGATAGCCTGTTAATGACCATTGGGCAAAAATTGCAATAAAAGCCAATTTTTTTTTGTGCAACCATTTACAGTGGCTAGTAGCATTCCCACTTAGTGTTCTTCTTTATTTTGGGCACTGATTTGTCTGTTTTAAAGGTGGCACTTCTACTTCTTTTCTTAAACATTGTGAAATATTTAGATTTCTGGTGCCCTTTCATATACTTTCTGTCCCCTGGGCCACCTTTAGTAGATGTTGAAATTCTATCATCACTGGCAAGAGGCGTATCTCTAGTACTAGGTTGCTGCTCCTGCTCTTCTCACGACTGATCCATATTCATTTTTATCAACTCACAGTGTTATTAGTAAAGGTGGCACCTTCTGATCTTTAGTTTTTAAGTACAGTGCCAGAACAAAATACACATTTATTTATTTTTAAACTGCAGTAAGTAATGCTAGCACCTACTGAATGTTATTTTTTTTAAGCACAGTGCCCGCCTTCAGCAACAACACACACTTTTTTTTTTAACACACTGGTAATGGTGGCAGGTGTACTGAACTTTATTTTTTAAGTACAGTGTTCTGAAGGGTTGAGTATGTGTGACCGGTGGTCAGGAGACCGCCAGTCACATACCGATGGCGGGATCCCAGGGCAGTATGCAAGCAGGAGGGGGCAAGCGCAACAAGGCCCTTGCGGGCTCACTGCACTTGCCACACTGCGGGCTCAGTGGTGAGCTGCACTCATCACAGGTTCTATTCCCACTCCATGGGTGTCATGGACACCCACAAGGGGGAATAGTTCCTGCTAGTCAGCATGCCAACTGTCAGGATTGTAAGTGGGTGGGATGTAGGGGGAGATATTGTGAACGGTGTACTCCTGACTGCCGGTCACATAACTACATCCGATCCTGAACACATACTTTTTTTTAATAATGATTTTCATAACACTGAAACATTCACAGGGCTGCAGCCCACAGTATTTCACTAAAGATACTGACACAGCAGGACACAGTCCTAGTTCACTAATGTTGATGACACTGACCCAGTACCTGTGTGAAATGGCACCCAAACCACAAGGAGGGGGTCATGAATCCAAAACACACAAGAGATTCAATGCCAAGAGGATGACATTTTGCCTCATTTTCAGATCTGAGACTGGCAGCCAAGCTCGAGCTCAGAAGTACTCAGAAACTAGAAGCTCAGATGACTAATGTAATGGACTGGAGCTGCACAAATAACAATTGTACAGGAATCAGACTGGCGGACACTGTGAGGATGGAGGACCTGCTGTTGTGTCTTGGCATGCATTCTGTATACAGAGAGCTCTGCAGTAGTCATGTGGATTTGTTGAGAATGAGACCCAGTTGTCTTTGTCTCTGAAAAAAATTGGTCAATTAGGGGGATTACTGGGTATTCAGAAAACCTGCCCTGCATTTTCCACTGAAGAGTATGCCTGTTTGCATAAAATGTAGTACACACTTTTGTACTATTTTTCATGTGCACTATATGTGCACCTAAAGCTGGGTACACACTATGCAATGTGTACCCAGCCCGATAACGCTCACTCCGCGACCCAGTATCGGCTAGTGCATACACACTGGCCAATGCTGGCAGCAACATATCGTTAGTGGTGGACAGTGCTTCATTCATCAGCAGGGCCCCGCTAACAATATCAACAGATTGACAAACATGTTCTGCCGACTAGAAATCTTGATGACGCGCGGGAGCATACACACTATACAATGTGAACATTTTATAGTTACGAATCGCTTTGTAATGATAAATTGTCCATAATATCACATAGTGTGTACCCAGCATATGTCTTTATGGAGACTTTTGCATACAGTATTGTTCAGATCTTAAAGTGGTCCTAGAGAGGTGGTGTAACTCACCCCCTCTCTTCACGGCACCCATGTAATAAATGTATTGTGCGTGCCTTAGGCGCGCATGGCAAAAAGGGATGTGGTCTCAAAAAGAAAGGGGCGTGTCACACAATAGTAATAATGCCCACAGTAGTAGCACCCAGTGGTCGATGTGGAAATTTTGAAGTGGGGGTATGGACAAGTGAAGGCTGCAATTATGTGCGCGCCGAAGGCGCGCTTGCTCTGGAATAGGGGACATGTCCACTTAGAACAGGGCATGTCCTTCAGTGTAGTTTACCACACCATATACTGTACGCCTTATACACATTATGCACCACAATAGTAGGAGCTCTTACTGGTGCCCCTTTCACATTATACCACACAGTATGAGCCGAAATTCACATTATACCACACAGTATGAACCACAATTCACATTATAGCACACAGAATGAGCCGAAATTCACATTATAGCACACGGTATGAGCCGAAATTCACATTATAGCACATGGTATGAGCCAAAATTCACATTATAGCACATGGTATGAGCCAAAATTCACATTATAGCACACAGTATGAGCCTATATTCATATTATAGCAAACAGTATGAGCCAAAGTTCACATTATAGCACATGTTATAAGCCTAAATTCACATTATAGAGTGACAGAGGGACAGGGAGATACTGCGGAGGAGGAGTGTCAGGTTTCTGATTTTGTCTGTCCCCGGAGGGGGCACTAGTGGGTCAGTGTTGGAATGACCTATGAAACGTAGAGGCTGAATAAAAGTCCTGCGCATATGCGCTGATGTTTAATAAACACATAGGTCACAGAGCAATGATATAACAATAGATGGTACGTAGCATTACTAGTAGCAGAAATGAAATGATAAACGGTAACTGAATCCAAGGTTATGATAAAAAGTCTCTGGCAACACAAATATATATTGGTGATAAGTTGATGGCTGAATGCAGAAAGTTTAAAGCAAATAAAGTCTCTGACAACAAATCGTGAAACAACTTGGTAACTGAATGCAAATGGTTTTAAGCAAAATAAAGTCACTGGTAACACAAATGTGAAATAACTTGGTAACGGATTTGTAAATAATAACTGAAACAAAGCAGAACTCCAGTATTACTTGAAAAGCACACAGTCTCTGTATCACTCAAGTTCTTATAGCCTCACAAGGCCCAGGCAGGAGCCAGTCCCAACACAGCAAGCCTTGTTAAATGCTGAATGCGCACAGGTTGATATATTGATAATGAAGTGCACAGATTAGGCAATGAAACAAACACCTGAGGAGAGTCTCCCACTGCTAATGAGCTGCGGCAGGCCGTGGCTGGAGCCTGAAGCAAACAGGAGAATTGCAGAGTGATGAATGAAATGATGAAAAGAACCATGGGGAACCACTGAAGACAGGAACACGGGAACCAGGTGAACCTGACACACCAATGCGACTCATTGTCCGAGGCGATGAGACTGAGCCAAAGACTGGAACCCACACCCCTTGCTTTGTGATGATTGGATGTTGAACTCTGTGAGAACACACCCCACTGGATTGGGTATCCAGATCAGCTGAGAATTAGCTAGAGCTAGTGATTCATCAGGAGAGTAATTCTGTAGACAGTTAATGCAATGCACTGCTGGTTGCTGGCTGGGTTCAGTAGTGCACCGGGAGTTAATGTTGTTAACTAGAAGCACTGTGTACTCCAGGCTGCTGGCTGAAACCAGTAGTTTACCAAAATATAGTACTTGTTAGGTGGAGCACAGTGAGCTGTGGGCTGCAGGAGATTGACCAGCAGAAACAGGAGCCAAGAGATGTGGTACAGGGGTACTCAGCGACATTAGTTATGACGCTCGCTGACAGTGCATCCATGCAGCAGCAACAGGGGCCGTGACCTCCGGAGGCCTGCACACCAGCGCGCTGGCAAGTGAGATGCCGCTGAACGCCGATTCCTGACAAGGAGGTTGTGGGCATGCAGAGGTATGAGGGCGGCAAAGGAGGCTGAGGGCGGCTGCAGCGGATCTGGAACCAGGCTGGCTTTATTATCCCCCAGTGGTAATGCACCTGCAGTTATGACCCCAGTAGTTTACCCCCCCCCATTTAGTTTAGCCTCCCAGTGGTAATGCCCCCAGTAGTTTAGCCCTTATGTAGTTTTCCCCATGTAGTTTAGCCCCCAGTGGTAATGCCCCCTGCAGTTATGCCCCCAGTAGTTTAGCCCCCATGTAGTTTGCCCCAGTAGTTAGCCCCCATTAGTAATGCCCCCAGTAGTTTAGCCCCCAGTAGTTTGCCCCCTTTTAGTTTAGCCCTTGTAGTTATGCCCCCTTGTAGTTTAGCCAAAGGAGTAATGCCACCAGTAGTTAAGCCCCTGTAGTTATGCCCCCAGTAGTTTAGCTCCCCTGTAGTTTAGCTCCCTTGTAATAATGCCCCTGTAGTTATGACTTCAGTAGTAATGCCCTTATAGTTATGCCCCCTTGTAGGTTGCCCCCAGTAGCTTGCCCCCTTGTAGTTTAGGCGCCTTGTAGTAATGCCCCCCATTAGTAATGCCCCTGTAGTTATGTCTCCAGTAGCTTGTCCCCTTGTAGGTTGCCCCCCAGTAGTAATGCCCCCCAGTAAACACGCCGATACACATATGGGAAAAAAAAACCCACCATACTCACCGTGCCCCGCTCCCACGTCCGACCGCAGCATTCCTCCCGGCGTCCGCTCCTTCTCACTATGGGAGAGACGTCATGACATCTCTCCCATAGCGCGCACTGACAGAGCTGGAAGCCGGAGTTCAGTAGTGAGCTCCTGCCTCCGGCTGATGCTGTGGAGAGAGAGCCAGGTGCCCGCTGGTAACACAATCTCAGCAGGCGCCCAGAATCTCCCTGCAGCCCCAGGCTAACATCGGGTGAGGTGAGCCAGAGGAGGCGGAACTGCGTTCCGTCTCCAAGTGGAACTGACAGAACGCAGTTCCGGCTCACTTTAACCCCTGGTATTGTTGAAATACTGTAGAAAGTCAGCAGGGAGAGACAGGCAAGGAAAGGTCTAGGTCCAAGAGCCCGGTGCTGATTCTTAAAATACTGGGGACCCCTACGCCAATTTTTCCCAGAATTTAACAACCCTGACCGGCTCAACGAGGCTGGGGCTGTTTATATTCAGGAGAGGGAATCCCATGAATTTATCTTTTTATCTTTAAATATGTAAATACATTACACAACGAAGCCCTGCATGGATCTCACTGATCCAGATGGGCTTCATTGTGCAATGTTCGGCAGTGTTTTACTAAACTCCCTTGTAGAACACTGCCCTGCAATACGAATGACAGACTTCGGTAAACTGGAATTGAAGATACTCGGTAGTTTAGTAAATTGAATAAATTTGGTATAGTTTGCTGCGCTGTGAGTGAAAAAAATGCTGCTCAGGTTGTTTGTTGGTGCTTTCTGGAATTTTTGTTAAACCGAGCGCTTGTGTGTGTTGCTACCTGGTATTGTATGGAAAATGCTTAATGTAATATAATGTAAATACAAATAAAAATAAAAACAGCTTTTAAAAAATTAAAAATTAAATTAGAATAGAAATAAAATAAAAATAAAAATAAAGATAAAAATAAAAAACAATTGGGGAAGGGGAGGGAGGGTGGGGTAAAGTGCAATGTTTACAGCTCCTTTCAGAGTAATTGGTTAGGAGCTTGGGGACACTTTATCGAAGGGCAAAGTCTTTTAGGGTGTAACTGTCCCTGACTTACCCTATTATTTAAGTGCGAGCGTGGCTGGAGGTTCTTGTATGTGGTGGCAGTAATCAGGCTGGTGGGCGGGCTGGCGCTTCTGTAGCCAATTCCTGATTTAAACGCCAACCAGACTGTGTAGACCATAAACAGCAGGCAGTAGTTGATAAAGCTCTGTAACATTGGCGTGTCCACTTTATACGTCTCGGCCACAACACCCATAGAATGGGAATAGAACCTGTGGCGAGCGCAGCGGTATGCTGCGTATGCTGACAGCCGGGATCTTGGCCGCTGGCATACAATACCCAACTAGTCAGATATATGTTTTAAGCCTAATTAATGCTTGTTTTGAAAATTACAATGGCTCATTTTTTAATAGTCTTTCATAATGTAGAAACAGTTTAAAAATCATATATGCAAATGTTTAAGTTAGAGATTCAAAGCAATGTTTCACAGTTCCATCGGCTCTGTTTTTACTGTAAACTAACAATAATAATGTTTGATTTATTTTAGCACAAAGCTAGATTATCATGCCATGGGCTAACTTTCTCCCTTTATTTCATAAAAAGAGAAAAAAAAGAAAAGAAATACAAAAACAAGTTAGAATAATCCAGGGCCCCACAGTGCTCACTGGGCCCTAGATAGGAGGCTTGGTTATTTAAAACTCAAACAAAAATAAAAGGTCTGTTTTTGTAGTAATTATTCAATTAAAATGTTTATTTTTTTATTAGTAGATACAGTAAGAGGTATTTCTATAATTGGATACATAGCGAATTTCTTAAGCAACATATTTAAAACAAAGAAAGTAGAAAGATGTGAAAAGATGAAAGAGAATAATGTTTAAAACCTAAATGTTCAACTATTTAGGGGTCAATTAAATTGAACGCGAGGGGGATGAGTTACTATTGCAATGGTATGAAGACACCAGCATGGGCTCCACAACATACCTCTCTTGTGGCCTGGGTTTACCCTCACAGATTCTTAAACACAGCCAAATCAGCAAGCTCGGAGTTACTATAAGTACAGCATATAGCCACACCCACTGCCTCTGCAAGCTGGCTCACAGTCATATTAATTCCCACCTTAGAGTTTCAACTATTCATATGGGATGTGAGAGGAGCAGAATGAACTTCAGTCAAATGCTTATGCTCTATCATATCTACATATTTATTTTTACAGGACTTAAGTCCAGGTACAATATTCTCACACATATATAAGATATGCCAATTCAAGGGATATATACAATGATCATTTTTAATTTGTTCACTTTTTTATCTAAGAGAGCAAAATCAGTTAACAGTGTTAATTTAGAAATGATTTCTAATAAGACTTTATCCAAACTATACGTTTTCCATGTGTTAGAAGTTTTCAATGTCAGATAGTGAGCGATTTTACCTAGCGACTGCAGGCCTTCAGCCCCCGAGTACAATCCTCTACCGCCTGTGACAGCCTAGCAGTGGCAGTAACTTTCCATTGGAAGTGCTTCTACTAATCACAGGATGGACAGGCTGTCCCAGGGAAAGGTGTTTTCTCCCATTGGAACAGCTAGTCTGGACTGTAAAATAGCAGAGAGCCACTGCTATCGTGGCAGCCCTTACCAGTTTGTAGGGGCTGTAGAGGTGAGAAGTTGGCAGTGTTGGATTGAGGTAAAAAGAGCCCACCGAAGGAATGAAGTTGTAGGGGCCCATGTTTAGGGGTGTTATTAGTCTCCAGAGGGGGTGTGGTCAGCCAGCACAGACTTTTGGTTAACCACTACAGAGTACACAGTCACAGTTGATAAATATATGCAGTAAATATTGGTAATGCATGCATGATAATGTACCGGATCAATAACAGCAATGTTCTGTAGAAAATACACGATGCCAACCGCCGAGTATCTGGGCGGGGAAATGTTTAATTGGTATTAATAAATTGCTGCACGATTGTCCTTGGGACCTCCCACCCACCAGCGCAAGATGAAATTGTCCTTGGGACCTCCCACCCACCCTTATGTTGTTTAAACAGGACATGCACAGTTTAATAAACCCATCATTTCAGTGACAAGTGTTCCCCCTGGAAAAAGCTTACCAATTTCTCTGAATCACATCTAGCTACAAACATACCACCTCCTTCTTTGATGACTTTTCACATTATGAGAAGAGGCAAGAGGTAGAGGACAGTATCAAGAAGGTGATTAAAAATTAGAGAGGGAAACACAATCAGGAAAGGATTTCAACCAAGCAAACACATAATTATCACTTATCTGGACAAACTGAAAAACTAGGGGCCAAAGCCTCCAAAATTAGTACCCCCTTCTCTATTTTCAGGGATTAAGATAATCTTGGCTTTAATGCTGGGATGCAAATAAACTGGTGTATACCACAGGATCAGGATTGGATATTTTCCCCTCCACGGAGTCTGGAGACTTATATTGTGAAAATCTTGTGGGTTTCTTTTTTTCCATTTTTTATTGCATTTTTGTTTACATTTTTTGTGGCAGATTCCTTATTTTTGTTTTTCACAGCTCCCATTTACACACATGTGAGCATACCTGTGTGTTCCAGTTACATGCATGTGAGTATACCAGTGTGTCTTGTTTATTTTTTTTCATATTTCATTTTTAAATAAAGCAGCCCCTTAGATGTTATAGAAGACCCTCCTGAGGCCCCACAATAGCCCCGGATGGGGCACGTTGAGTTTGGGTGGGTTCGGTACAGTACTAAGCAGGACTGTGCACTGTATTTTTTGTTATTGAGCCCTGCCCTTTTGGAGCATACCACTCTACAGTTGAAAATCATTTCATACTATACAGTAAGTAGGACTGTGGGAGGAAGCAATGCTCAGTGCCAACAGCAAGCCTCAGCCTGGCAAACCAGACATCTTCCTGGCTGTAACCCACCATGAGACTCCATACTGGGCCTTATTCAGTAACTTTCCATTAGAAGTGCTTCTACTAATCACAGGATGGACAGGCAGTCCCAGGGAAAGGTGTTTTCTCCCATTGGAACAGCTAGTCTGGACTGTAAAATAGCAGAGAGCCACTGCTATCGTGGCAGCCATTACCAGTTTGTAGGGGCTGTAGAGGTGAGAAGTTGGCAGTGTCGGATTGGGGTAAAAAGAGCCCACCGAAGGAATTAAGTTGTAGGGGCCCATGTTTAGAGGTGTTATTAGTCTCCAGAGGGGGTGTGGTCAGCCAGCACAGACTTTTGGTTAACCACTACAGAGTACACAGTCACAGTTGATAAATATATGCAGTAAATATTGCTAATGCATGCATGATAATGTACCGGATCAATAACAGCAATGTTCTGTAGAAAACACACGATGCCAACCGCCGAGTATCTGGGCGGGGAAACATTTAATTGGTGTTAATAAATTGCTGCACGAGTATGGTAGATGACTTTACCAGCTGGATAAATGTTTACAGCGCCTGAATACTAGCTCTGGTTTAAGTTGAGGACTAAAGAGTTTCTTTAAGACTAAGAAAAGCACCTTGCGCTGGACTGCAAGTGGAATCCCTGGCAGTGGAGAGGTGGGAAAGCCAATTTAACTTACCCAGGAAACTGAAGGGTCCGTTACAGCTAACATAATCAAGCAATTTTGAAGGTATATTAAAGCATTATCTATAGCGGACTTACATTAGTAACTAGAGATGAGCGGGTTCGGTTTCTCTGAATCCGAACCCGCCCGAACTTCATGGTTTTTTTCACGGGTCCGAGCAGACTCGGATCCTCCCGCCTTGCTCGGTTAACCCGAGCGCGCCCGAACGTCATCATGACGCTGTCGGATTCTCGCGAGACTCGGATTCTATATAAGGAGCCGCGCGTCGCCGCCATTTTCACACGTGCATTGAGATTGATAGGGAGAGGACGTGGCTGGCGTCCTCTCCATTTAGATTATAAGAGAGAGAGATTTACTGGAGCTTAGGACTAGGAGGAGTACTGTAGAAGTGTAGAGAGTGCAGAGAGTTTACTAGTGAGTGACCACCAGACAGTGCAGTTTATTTAATATATCCGTTCTCTGCCTGAAAAAAGCGATACACACAGTGACTCAGTCACATACCATATCTGTGTGCACTGCTCAGGCTCAGCCCAGTGTGCTGCATCATCTATATATATTATATATCTGTCTGACTGCTCAGCTCACACAGCTTATAATTGTGGGGGAGACTGGGGAGCACTGCAGTGCCAGTTATAGGTTATAGCAGGAGCCAGGAGTACATAATATTATATAGTGAGTGACCACCAGACAGTGCAGTTTATTTAATATATCCGTTCTCTGCCTGAAAAAAGCGATACACACAGTGACTCAGTCACATACCATATCTGTGTGCACTGCTCAGGCTCAGCCCAGTGTGCTGCATCATCTATATATATTATATATCTGTCTGACTGCTCAGCTCACACAGCTTATAATTGTGGGGGAGACTGGGGAGCACTGCAGTGCCAGTTATAGGTTATAGCAGGAGCCAGGAGTACATAATATTATATTAAAATTAAACAGTGCACACTTTTGCTGCAGGAGTGCCACTGCCAGTGTGACTGACCAGTGACCTGACCACACTGACCACCAGTATAGTTAGTAGTATACTTATATTGTGATTGCCTGAAAAAGTTAAACACTCGTCGTGTGACTTCACTTGTGTGTTGTTGTTTTTTTTATTCTATAAAAATAAAACTCATTCTGCTGACAGACAGTGTCCAGCAGGTCCGTCATTATATAATATATAATATATACCTGTCCGGCTGCAGTAGTGATATATATATATTTTTTATATCATTTATCATCCAGTCGCAGCAGACACAGTATGGTAGTTCACGGCTGTGGCTACCTCTGTGTCTGCACTCGGCAGGCAGTCCGTCCATAATTGTATACCACCTAACCGTGGTTTTTTTTTCTTCTTTATACATACATACTACTACGACATCTCTTTATCAACCAGTCTATATTAGCAGCAGACACAGTACAGTACGGTAGTTCACGGCTGTGGCTACCTCTGTGTCTGCACTCGGCAGGCAGTCCATCCATAATTGTATACCACCTAACCGTGGTTTTTTTTTCTTTCTTCTTTATACATACATAGTTACATAGACATCTCTTTATCAACCAGTCTATATTAGCAGCAGACACAGTACAGTACGGTAGTTCACGGCTGTGGCTACCTCTGTGTCTGCACTCGGCAGGCAGTCCGTCCATAATTGTATACCACCTAACCGTGGTTTTTTTTTCTTTCTTCTTTATACATACATAGTTACATAGACATCTCTTTATCAACCAGTCTATATTAGCAGCAGACACAGTACAGTACGGTAGTTCACGGCTGTGGCTACCTCTGTGTCTGCACTCGGCAGGCAGTCCGTCCATAATTGTATACCACCTAACCGTGGTTTTTTTTTCTTTCTTCTTTATACATACATAGTTACATAGACATCTCTTTATCAACCAGTCTATATTAGCAGCAGACACAGTACAGTACGGTAGTTCACGGCTGTGCCTACCTCTGTGTCTGCACTCGGCAGGCAGTCCGTCCATAATTGTATACCACCTAACCGTGGTTTTTTTTTCTTTCTTCTTTATACATACATAGTTACATAGACATCTCTTTATCAACCAGTCTATATTAGCAGCAGACACAGTACAGTACGGTAGTTCACGGCTGTGGCTACCTCTGTGTCTGCACTCGGCAGGCAGTCCGTCCATAATTGTATACCACCTAACCGTGGTTTTTTTTTCTTTCTTCTTTATACATACATAGTTACATAGACATCTCTTTATCAACCAGTCTATATTAGCAGCAGACACAGTACAGTACGGTAGTTCACGGCTGTGGCTACCTCTGTGTCTGCACTCGGCAGGCAGTCCGTCCATAATTGTATACCACCTAACCGTGTTTTTTTTTTCTTTCTTCTTTATACATACATACTACTACGACATCTCTTTATCAACCAGTCTATATTATTAGCAGCAGACACAGTACAGTACGGTAGTTCACGGCTGTGGCTACCTCTGTGTCTGCACTCGGCAGGCAGTCCGTCCATAATTGTATACCACCTAACCGTGGTTTTTTTTTCTTTCTTCTTTATACATACATAGTTACATAGACATCTCTTTATCAACCAGTCTATATTAGCAGCAGACACAGTACAGTACGGTAGTTCACGGCTGTGGCCACCTCTGTGTCTGCACTCGGCAGGCAGTCCATAATTGTATACTAGTATCCATCTCCATTGTTTACCTGAGGTGCCTTTTAGTTGTGCCTATTAAAATATGGAGAACAAAAATGTTGAGGTTCCAAAATTAGGGAAAGATCAAGATCCACTTCCACCTCGTGCTGAAGCTGCTGCCACTAGTCATGGCCGAGACGATGAAATGCCAGCAACGTCGTCTGCCAAGGCCGATGCCCAATGTCATAGTACAGAGCATGTCAAATCCAAAACACCAAATATCAGAAAAAAAAGGACTCCAAAACCTAAAATAAAATTGTCGGAGGAGAAGCGTAAACTTGCCAATATGCCATTTACGACACGGAGTGGCAAGGAACGGCTGAGGCCCTGGCCTATGTTCATGGCTAGTGGTTCAGCTTCACATGAGGATGGAAGCACTCAGCCTCTCGCTAGAAAAATGAAAAGACTCAAGCTGGCAAAAGCAGCACAGCAAAGAACTGTGCATTCTTCGAAATCCCAAATCCACAAGGAGAGTCCAATTGTGTCGGTTGCGATGCCTGACCTTCCCAACACTGGACGTGAAGAGCATGCGCCTTCCACCATTTGCACGCCCCCTGCAAGTGCTGGAAGGAGCACCCGCAGTCCAGTTCCTGATAGTCAGATTGAAGATGTCAGTGTTGAAGTACACCAGGATGAGGAGGATATGGGTGTTGCTGGCGCTGGGGAGGAAATTGACCAGGAGGATTCTGATGGTGAGGTGGTTTGTTTAAGTCAGGCACCCGGGGAGACACCTGTTGTCCGTGGGAGGAATATGGCCGTTGACATGCCAGGTGAAAATACCAAAAAAATCAGCTCTTCGGTGTGGAGGTATTTCAACAGAAATGCGGACAACAGGTGTCAAGCCGTGTGTTCCCTTTGTCAAGCTGTAATAAGTAGGGGTAAGGACGTTAACCACCTCGGAACATCCTCCCTTGTACGTCACCTGCAGCGCATTCATAATAAGTCAGTGACAAGTTCAAAAACTTTGGGTGACAGCGGAAGCAGTCCACTGACCAGTAAATCCCTTCCTCTTGTAACCAAGCTCACGCAAACCACCCCACCAACTCCATCAGTGTCAATTTCCTCCTTCCCCAGGAATGCCAATAGTCCTGCAGGCCATGTCACTGGCAATTCTGACGATTCCTCTCCTGCCTGGGATTCCTCCGATGCATCCTTGCGTGTAACGCCTACTGCTGCTGGCGCTGCTGTTGTTGCTGCTGGGAGTCAATGGTCATCCCAGAGGGGAAGTCGTAAGCCCACTTGTACTACTTCCAGTAAGCAATTGACTGTTCAACAGTCCTTTGCGAGGAAGATGAAATATCACAGCAGTCATCCTGCTGCAAAGCGGATAACTGAGGCCTTGACAACTATGTTGGTGTTAGACGTGCGTCCGGTATCCGCCGTTAGTTCACAGGGAACTAGACAATTTATTGAGGCAGTGTGCCCCCGTTACCAAATACCATCTAGGTTCCACTTCTCTAGGCAGGCGATACCGAGAATGTACACGGACGTCAGAAAAAGACTCACCAGTGTCCTAAAAAATGCAGTTGTACCCAATGTCCACTTAACCACGGACATGTGGACTATATGACTGTGACAGCCCACTGGGTAGATGTATGGACTCCCGCCGCAAGAACAGCAGCGGCGGCACCAGTAGCAGCATCTCGCAAACGCCAACTCTTTCCTAGGCAGGCTACGCTTTGTATCACCGCTTTCCAGAATACGCACACAGCTGAAA
This sequence comes from Pseudophryne corroboree, assembly GCF_028390025.1. NCBI lineage: Eukaryota > Metazoa > Chordata > Amphibia > Anura > Myobatrachidae > Pseudophryne > Pseudophryne corroboree. The sequence goes on along the minus strand of NC_086451.1, from coordinate 126,706,089 downwards.
ACCTCTTACGGCAACTGAGGAAGATCATCGCGGAATGGCTTACCCCAATTGGACTCTCCTGTGGATTTGTGGCATCGGACAACGCCAGCAATATTGTGTGTGCATTAAATATGGGCAAATTCCAGCACGTCCCATGTTTTGCACATACCTTGAATTTGGTGGTGCAGAATTTTTTAAAAAACGACAGGGGTGTGCAAGAGATGCTGTCGGTGGCCAGAAGAATTGCGGGACACTTTCGGCGTACAGGCACCACGTACAGAAGACTGGAGCACCACCAAAAACTACTGAACCTGCCCTGCATCATCTGAAGCAAGAAGTGGTAACGAGGTGGAATTCAACCCTCTATATGCTTCAGAGGTTGGAGGAGCAGCAAAAGGCCATTCAAGCCTATACAATTGAGCACGATATAGTAGGTGGAATGCACCTGTCTCAAGCGCAGTGGAGAATGATTTCAACGTTGTGCAAGGTTCTGATGCCCTTTGAACTTGCCACACGTGAAGTCAGTTCAGACACTGCCAGCCTGAGTCAGGTCATTCCCCTCATCAGGCTTTTGCAGAAGAAGCTGGAGACATTGAAGGAGGAGCTAACACGGAGCGATTCCGCTAGGCATGTGGGACTTGTGGATGGAGCCCTTAATTCGCTTAACAAGGATTCACGGGTGGTCAATCTGTTGAAATCAGAGCACTACATTTTGGCCACCGTGCTCGATCCTAGATTTAAAGCCTACCTTGGATCTCTCTTTCCGGCAGACACAAGTCTGCTGGGGTTGAAAGACCTGCTGGTGACAAAATTGTCAAGTCAAGCGGAACGCGACCTGTCAACATCTCCTCCTTCACATTCTCCCGCAACTGGGGGTGCGAGGAAAAGGCTCAGAATTCCGAGCCCACCCGCTGGCGGTGATGCAGGGCAGTCTGGAGCGACTGCTGATGCTGACATCTGGTCCGGACTGAAGGACCTGACAACGATTACGGACATGTCGTCTACTGTCACTGCATATGATTCTCTCAACATTGATAGAATGGTGGAGGATTATATGAGTGACCGCATCCAAGTAGGCACGTCACACAGTCCGTACTTATACTGGCAGGAAAAAGAGGCAATTTGGAGGCCCTTGCACAAACTGGCTTTATTCTACCTAAGTTGCCCTCCCACAAGTGTGTACTCCGAAAGAGTGTTTAGTGCCGCCGCTCACCTTGTCAGCAATCGGCGTACGAGGTTACATCCAGAAAATGTGGAGAAGATGATGTTCATTAAAATGAATTATAATCAATTCCTCCGCGGAGACATTGACCAGCAGCAATTGCCTCCACAAAGTACACAGGGAGCTGAGATGGTGGATTCCAGTGGGGACGAATTGATAATCTGTGAGGAGGGGGATGTACACGGTGATATATCGGAGGGTGATGATGAGGTGGACATCTTGCCTCTGTAGAGCCAGTTTGTGCAAGGAGAGATTAATTGCTTCTTTTTTGGGGGGGGGTCCAAACCAACCCGTCATATCAGTCACAGTCGTGTGGCAGACCCTGTCACTGAAATGATGGGTTGGTTAAAGTGTGCATGTCCTGTTTTGTTTATACAACATAAGGGTGGGTGGGAGGGCCCAAGGACAATTCCATCTTGCACCTCTTTTTTCTTTTCTTTTTCTTTGCATCATGTGCTGATTGGGGAGGGTTTTTTGGAAGGGACATCCTGCGTGACACTGCAGTGCCACTCCTAAATGGGCCCGGTGTTTGTGTCGGCCACTAGGGTCGCTAATCTTACTCACACAGTCAGCTACCTCATTGCGCCTCTTTTTTTCTTTGCGTCATGTGCTGTTTGGGGAGGGTTTTTTGGAAGGGACATCCTGCGTGACACTGCAGTGCCACTCCTAGATGGGCCCGGTGTTTGTGTCGGCCACTAGGGTCGCTAATCTTACTCACACAGCTACCTCATTGCGCCTCTTTTTTTCTTTGCGTCATGTGCTGTTTGGGGAGGGTTTTTTGGAAGGGACATCCTGCGTGACACTGCAGTGCCACTCCTAGATGGGCCCAGTGTTTGTGTCGGCCACTAGGGTCGCTAATCTTACTCACACAGCTACCTCATTGCTCCTCTTTTTTTCTTTGCGTCATGTGCTGTTTGGGGAGGGTTTTTTGGAAGGGCCATCCTGCGTGACACTGCAGTGCCACTCCTAGATGGGCCCGGCGTTTGTGTCGGCCACTAGGGTCGCTAATCTTACTCACACAGCTACCTCATTGCGCCTCTTTTTTTCTTTGCGTCATGTGCTGTTTGGGGAGGGTTTTTTGGAAGGGACATCCTGCGTGACACTGCAGTGCCACTCCTAGATGGGCCCGGTGTTTGTGTCGGCCACTAGGGTCGCTTATCTTACTCACACAGCGACCTCTGTGCAAATTTTAGGACTAAAAATAATATTGTGAGGTGTGAGGTATTCAGAATAGACTGAAAATGAGTGTAAATTATGGTTTTTGAGGTTAATAATACTTTGGGATCAAAATGACCCCCAAATTCTATGATTTAAGCTGTTTTTTAGTGTTTTTTGAAAAAAACACCCGAATCCAAAACACACCCGAATCCGACAAAAAAAATTCGGTGAGGTTTTGCCAAAACGCGTTCGAACCCAAAACACGGCCGCGGAACCGAACCCAAAACCAAAACACAAAACCCGAAAAATTTCAGGCGCTCATCTCTATTAGTAACCTGCTACAGCTGGATGTCTTTCTACTAATAAACAAACTGCTATATTGAGTATGGATAATATTGCAGCCTGTCCGGATCAACACTGTTGTATATAAAATACCTTTTTTTATAAAATGTTATATATTTTTGGGGTTTTGGTTTTGGATCTGGATGTTTTTTGAAAAAACATAAAAACAGCTAAAAATCACAGAATTTGGGGGTAATTTTGATCCTACGGTATTAGTAACCTCAATAACATTCATTTCCATTTATTTCCAGTCTATTCTGAACACCTCACACCTCACAATATTGTTTTTAGGCCAAAAGGTTGCACTGAGGAAGCTGGATGACTAAGCTAAGTGACACAATTGGGCGGCACAAACACCAGGTCCATCTAGGTATGGCGTTGCAGTGGCAGACAGGATCGCAGTTTTAAAAACTAGGCCCCAAAGAGCACATAATGCAAAAAAAAGAGGCGCAAGATGGAATTGTCCTTGGGACCTCCCACCCATCCGTGTAAGATGAAATTGTCCTTGGGACCTCCCACCCACCCTTATGTTGTTTTAAACAGGACATGCACAGTTTAATAAACCCATCATTTCAGCGACAGGTGTTCCCCCTGGAAAAAGCTCACCAATTTCTCCAAATCATAGCTACTGTAGCTACAAACATACCACCTCCTTCTTTGATGACTTTTCACATTATGAGAAGAGGCAAGAGGTAGAGGACAGTATCAAGAAGGTGATTAAAAATTAGAGAGGCAAACACAATCAGGAAAGGACTTCAACCAAGCAAACACATAATTATATCACTTATCTGGACAAACTAAAAAATTAGGGGCCAAATCCTCAAAAATAAGTACCCCCTTCTCCATTTTCAGGGATTAAGATAATCTTGGTTTTAATGTTGGGATGCAAATAAACTGGTGTATACCACAGGATCAGGATTGGATATTTTCCCCTCCACGGAGTCTGGAGACTTATATTGTGAAAATCTTGTGGGTTTCTTTTTTTCCATTTTTTATTGCATTTTTAGTTAAATTTTTTGTGGCAGATTCCTTATTTTTGTTTTTCACAGCTCCCATTTACACACATGTGAGCATACCTGTGTGTTCCAGTTACATGCATGTGAGTATACATGTGTGTCTTGTTTATTTTTTTCATATTTAATTTTTAAATAAAGCAGCCCCTTAGATGTTATAGAAGACCCTCCTGAGGCCCCACAATAGCCCAGGATGGGGCAAGTTGAGTTTGGGTGGGTTCGGTACAGTACTAAGCAGGACTGTGCACTGTATTTTTTGTTATTGAACCCCTGCCCTTTTGGAGCATACCATTTTACAGTTGAAAATCATTTCATACTATACAGTAAGTAGGACTGTGGGAGGAAGCAATGCTCAGTGCCAACAGCAAGCCTCAGCCTGGCAAACCAGACATCTTCCTGGCTGTAAGCCACCATGAGACTCCATACTGGGCCTTATTCAGTAACTGTTTGTGCCTCACAGGAGCTCCTGGCCCATCTAGTGCTGCAGTTCAATGGAAAGCTGATGCAATGCAAGGTCACTGAAACTCTATTCTTCTAAACACTGCACAGCCGTTAGGAAAAGAACCCTGTACAAAAAATGTGCATCTTGTAAACAAATAATCCCAAAATATGGAACATCAATAATAAATCAAAATGAATGTTTACTAATTGGAGCCATTCATTTGAGTGAGTCCCTAACATGAAATAATTGAGAAGAACCTCTCTCTAATGCTTCAGCAGAAAATTTCTCTTTTACACCTCCAGCAGTTGTGCTGGATTATGATTTTGTCTCTTCAGAGTCACACTGACTTTGGCCACAAATGTAGTCTCTCCCCACTTTTTAAAAAAACACTTCGTTAAAATAGCAATTTCCATTTACACCTTTGTGGCTATGTTTTCACAAATCTGTTTGTGATGTTGAAGCTTGTTTCATATCTACCATAGGCTTTCATTTAAACCTAGGATAAAGTACAGTAGCACTCCCAGAATTATAAGGCATCACCCCTGGAGAATTACACAGCACAGCAGACAGGCAACAGCACCCCTGGACTTAAACAGTGAGGCAGCACCCCGGACTGATAGGGCAGAGGGGCAGCACCCCATATAGTGCAGCACCCTTGGAATGATGTGGCAAAGAAAAGACGTGCAAGATGGAATTGTCCTTGGGCCCTCCCACCCACACTTATGTTGTATAGATAGGACATGCACACTTTAACAAACCAATCATTTCAGCGACATTGGTTTGTTTGGGTTCCCACCGAAAAGAAGCAATTAATCTCTCCTTGCACAAACTGGCTCTACAGAAGCAAGATGTCATCCTCATCCTAAGATTCCCCTCCCCCTTTAGTGTTTACATCCTCGCAAAGAATTTTTTTTCAAACAAATCACATCATTTAGGTGTCAGTGGACTGCTTACGCTATTACCCAAAGTATCTGGACTTGACAATGACTTATGATGAATGTACTGCAGGTGAGGTATAAGGGAGGAGAAAATGTTCCTAGGTGGTTATCGTCCTTACCCCTACTTATTATGGATTGAAAAGGCAATAGATGGCTTGACACCTGTTGTCTAGATTTGTGGATAAATAATTCCACACCGAAGAGGTGGCTTTTTTGGTATTTTGCCCAGGCATGACAAATGGGCTTTTTCATCCCATGGCCAACAACTGTCTCCACTTGTGCCTTATCCAAACAAACCAGATCACCATCAGAATCCTCATCGTCAACATCTTCCTCAGCACCAGTTACACCCATATCCTCCTCATCCTGGTGTACTTCTACAGTGACATCCTCAATCTTAATATCAGCAACTGGACTGGCGATGCTCCTCCCAGCACAAGCAGGGTGCGTTATAATGGTAGAAGGAGCCTCCTCTTCCCATACAGTGTGGTGAAAATCAGGCATAGACATTGCAACCACGGACAGTGCCAACACTTCTGTATTTTCACAACACCCCTTTAATTTTACAGCATACAAGATAGGGCCAGTGTATATCTGTTTTCACTGCACCCCTGTATTTTACATCATACAGGGCCAGTGTACTTTTATTTTAACAACAGCACCCCTGTAGTTTTACAGCATACAGGACCAGTGCACTTTTATTTTAACAGCAGCACCCCTGTATTTTTACAGCATACAGGACCAGTGTACTTTTATTTTTACAGCAGCACCGCTGTACTTTTACAGCATATAAGACAGGGCCAGTGTACTTTTATTTTAACAACAGCACCCCTGTATTTTTACAGCATACAAAACAAGACCAGTGTTAATTTAGTTTCACTGGACCCCAGAATTTTTACAGCATACAAGACAGGGCCAGTGTAAATTTATTTTCACTGCACCCCAGAATTTTTACAGCATACAAGACAGGACCAGTGTACATTTATTTTCACTGCACCTCAGAATTTTTACAACATACAATACAGGGTCAGTGTAGATTTATTTTCACTGCACCCCAGAATTTTTACAGCATACAAGACAGGGCCAGTATTAATTTGTTTTCACTGCAACCCAGAATTTTTGCAGCATACAAGACAGGGCCAGTGTACATTTATTTTCACTGCACCCCTGAATTTTTACAGCACACAAGACAGGGCTAGTGTACATTTATTTCACTGCACCACCGGAATTTTTACAACATACAAGACAGGGCCAGTGTACATTTATTTTTACTGCACCCCTGAATTTTTACAACACACAAGACAGGGCCAGTGTGCGTTTATTTTCACTGCACCCCTGAATTTTTACAACATACAAGACAGGGCCAGTGTACATTTTCACTGCACCTCAGAATTCGTACAGCATAAAAGAAAGGGCTAGGGTTCATTTATTTTCACTGCACCCCAGACATTTGACAGCATACAAGACAGGGCCAGTGTACATTTATTTTCACTGCACCCCAGAATTTTTACAGCAAACAAGACAGGGCCAGTGTACATTGATTTTCACTGCACCCCGGAATTTTTACATCATACAAGACAGGGCCAGTGTACATTTATTTTCACTGCACCAGCATTTTAACAGCCAGCACCCCTGTATTTTTTTTCAACATACAGGAGGATAGTGCTCCTTCCTCCTTTACAACACAGTGACAGCCAGGACAGCAACACCTATGTACAGCTGCAGCACCCCTAACAGCACATGAAACACCAGTGACAACCAGGACAGCACCCCTAACATCACAGTGACAGTACAGCACCCCTAGAGAGCACAAACTGACCCCACCCGATGCCACCATCCACAGAGACAGAGGTCTGTCTCCCTCATTCTCCAAGTCCAGAGTGAAAATGGCGGCAACTCGCGGCTGTTTATATGGAATCCAAAACTTGCGGGATGATGAAATTTTCCCTTGGTTTCTGAGTCTGGTGGGAAGACCCAAGCCGGACTCGGATATTCGGGAGGTTCATTTCTCTAAGAATCGAACCTGCTCATCTCTACTTTTTATATTTCTCTTACGTTCTAGGGGAGTTAGTTAGCTCCTAGGAGTTTTCTTAGTTTTTTTTTTTAGAGTTTGTTGTTTTAGAGGGAGGCTGCTGGCAACAGCCTCCCTGCTTCATGGGACTTAGGGGGGTAGTAAGAACCAACTTAATGGAGAGTTAATGGTTCTCTACTCCGCTGACAGGACACTGAGCTCCTGAGGGTGATGATCGCAAGCCCACAAGGTGACCACTCACTCCTGCAGCACGGCCACCACCCGCTAACAGAGCCAGAAGATAGAAGAGTGGTGAGTGCAGCGCCGGTGTCCCGGTTAGTGGGTTGTCGGCGGGTATGGCGGCACAAGGGTTAGAGCGCAGCTCTGACAGGCTGCGCTCCAGGAAGTCTCAGAAACATAACACATGTGCTTTAACCCTACACTGGTCTCATCGTTAACATGGGCTAATCCTGCTGTTAACACTAAAAATCCTCCAGCCAGTATAAAGAATTAGTGCAGGAAGCCATGCGCCATTACAGGGGGTGGGGCTTCCTCTCAGAGCGGATCCAGCACTCACCAGCGCCATTTTCTCCCTGCAGATCAAAAGAGACGCTGACAGGGAGCGCTGCGGTACCAGAGTTTTATAGACAGGGGAGAGTGTGATACAGTTCTAACTACCCTATTAAGGTTAGTTGGTAAGCGCCGGGCTTTAATCATAATAACTGCCCAAAAGGGGCACTGTGTGGCTGGCTCCTTATACTCTGTGACTCTCTGAAGGTACTCTGGGGGAAAACTGAATCTGAAATTTTCCTGTGTGTGTAAGTGTGTATATCCCACATTACCATGTCTAAGGACTCTGGTGGTCATTTCAAATTGATCGCTAGTTGCATTTGTTCGCAGCGCAGCGATCAGGCTAAAAAACGGCAGTTCTGCGCATGCGTATGTGGCGCAATGCGCACGTGCGACGTATGGGCACAACAAACAATGCAGATTTGCACAGGGTCAAGCGATGCATTTCAGTCGTACATGAAGTGGCAGGGACGTGCGGTGAGCTAAATATCTCAGGATGCACTGGCTAGCCCCAAAGCCAGATTTACTTGGCAAGGAACGGCTGAGGCCCTGGCCTATGTGCATGGCTAGTGGCTTAGATTCACATGAGGATGGAAGCACTCAACCTCTCTCTATAAAACTGCAGTGCCACTCCTAGATGGGCCAGGTGTTTGTGTCGGCCACTTGGGTCGCTTAGCTTAGTCACACAGCTACCTCATTGCACCTCTTTTTTTCTTTGCATCATATGCTGTTTGGGGACTATTTTTTAAATCTGCCATCCTGTCTGACACTGCAGTGCCACTCCTAGATGGGCCAGGTGTTTGTGTCGGCCACTTGGGTCGCTTAGCTTAGTCACACAGCTACCTCATTGCACCTCTTTTTTTCTTTGCATCATGTGCTGTTTGGGGACTATTTTTTAAATCTACCATCCTGTCTGACACTGCAGTGCCACTCCTAGATGGGCCATGTGTTTGTGTCGGCCATTTGGGTCACTTAGCTTAGCCATCCAGCGACCTTGGTGCAAATTTTAGGACTAAAAATAATATTGTGAGGTGTGAGGTGTTCAGAATAAACTGGAAATGAGTGGAAATTATGGTTATTGAGGTTAATACTATGGGATCAAAATGACCCCCAAATTCCATGATTTAAGCTGTTTTTGAGGGGTTTTTGTAAAAAAAAAAACCCGAATCCAAAACACACCCGAATCCGACAAAACGTCAAAATGCGTCCGAATCCTAAACATGGACGTGGAACCGAATCCAAAACCAAAATACAAAACCTGAAAAATTTCCGGTGCACATCACTAATAAATAAATAAATATATATATATATATATATATATATATGGGAAAGCATGCACGCTCCTGGGAAAGTGGGTGTGGCCTCACAATTTTATATTATATCAAACTATAAATTTATAATTACACCCCGTACACATGCGCACACACACAATTAGCAGCCTTACACACAATACCCACAGTAGTTCTCATTACACATAATGTCCCCAGTAGTGTAAGATGCACCTAATGTCCCCCAGTATAGTACCAGTTAGACATAATGACCCCAGTAATGCAGTGACAGATACACATAATGGCTCCGAGTATAGTGCCAGATACACATATGACCCCACCGAGCCAGACACTCGTATGCCCCTACAGTGCCAGACACTCGTATGCCCCCACAGTCCCAGACACTCAAATGCCCCCACAGTGCCAGACACTCAAATGCCCCCACAGTGTCAGATACATGTATGTCCCCACAGTGTCAGATACACGTATGCCCCCACAGTGCCAGAGACATGTATGCCCCCACAGTTCTAGACACACATATGCCCCATGTTGATTTTACTATTAAAGGCAGCACTTTTAGGTAAATTCACTTTTAGAGGCAACAGCTATCCCCCCACCCCCGTGTAGTTCCTCAACAGCAGGGATGCCCATTAATGATCAAAGAATGAAGCAGGAGCAGCTACTGTAATTGGCGCCGGGGTCCAGCACTGCACCACAATACAGACAAGAAAATCTATATAAACTACACCCCCCAGCAGCCGCTGCTGCATACCGTGATCATTACTGGGCATCCCTGCTGGTGAGGAACTACACGGGGTAGGGGGTATGAACAAAACAAGAAATACCAACTGCGCTAACATATAAATTGAATTTTTATATTAATTAAAATCAATATCACAAATACACATACACATAAACAAACTAGAATAATATAATACGACACTGATAATACAAGAAATAATATTAAAACTGAGCCTTAGTAAGCCACTCTCTGACAGTGATTATTAACTTGGGGCAGTCTTTGTGCAAAATAGCCGGTATGTACAACTGATTGTTGGAGGATGATAAAAGTCCTGCAACGCATGCGTTGATGTAAATAAAGGCGTCCAGGTGATGGAGAATATTTACCAAGTCCCTGGTGGTGATTCAGCCGGGTATCCCACCTAGCGGGGTTCTGGAGCAATCTCTCTATCCCACGCAATGAAGATGATGGTTCTCCCTTTATTAATGTCCACACCGAAGGGACTGGAATCTCCTGATGGAAAACAAAGTCCTGTGTATCGCCTGCAGGAATCCTCAAAAATGCCCTGGTCAGAGGTGTGGCCCCCCTAACGCGTTTCACTGTCACTTGGCAGCTTTATCAAAGGTTGGGGGTATAGCTGCTGCCTCTAAAAGTGAATATACCTACTGCCCGCAGGTGGCACCTCTGGATGGCACCCATCCTCGGCTGGCACCCCTGGCGAGTGCCATCCTGGCCAATAGGTAGATACACCCCTTCCTTCACATTCTGATCTGGCCGCCCCATCAGACTAACCTACGGTTTGCACTACAGGACTGTCACTATCAGTTCCAGACATTGCCATTTGGCCTATCCACAGCACCGAGGGTGCTCACCAAGGTCATGGCGGAGATGATGCTCCTCCTCTGCAGGCAGGGAGTGAAAATAATTACGTACCTGGACGATCTACTAATAAAGACATCTGAACCTTCAAAAGTCCTATTTGGAGCCGACAAGGAGACTGCCTTCGCTGGGGATGATACTCGAAATGGCAGTGCAGAGGGTGTTCCTACCAGTGGAAAAAGCATTGGTGATCCAATCGATGGTCAAGGATGTCCTGAGGCCAGCCCAGGTATTGGTTCATCAGTGCATTCGCCTTCTGGGAAAGATGGTGGCCTCCTACGAGGCTCTACAATATGGAAGATTCAATGCACGGTTCTTCCAGCTGTATCTCCTGGACAAGTGGTCGGGTTCGCATCTTCACATGCACCAGCGGATACGCCTGTCGCCGAAAGCCAGAATTTCTCTCCTCTGGTGGCTACAAACTTGGCACCTACACGAGTGCTGTAGGTTCCGGATTCAGAATTGGATCCTTCTAACCACGGATGCAAGTCTCAGAGGGGGGGGGGAGCAGTCACCCAAGGGGAAAACTTCCAAGGAAGATGGTCAAGTCAGGAATCTCTCCTTCCAATAAACGTTCTAGAACTAAGGGCCACATACAACAGCCTTCTACAAGTGGCTCATCTTCTGCAACATCAAGCCATTCAGGTTCAGTCGGACAATGTCACAATGGTGTCCTACATAAACAGGCAGGGCGGAACAAAGAGCAGGGCTGCAATGTCAGAGGTAACACGAATCCTCCTCTGGGCAGAAAGACACGTGCTAGTGCTGTCGGCGATCTTCATTCCGGGAGAGGACAACTGGGAAGCAGACTACCTCAGCAGACACAATCTTTATCCAGGAGAATGGGGCCTTCACCCGGAGGTAATCATGGAGGTAAAAAGCCGCAGGGGCGTACCTCGGATAGACATGATGGCCTCTCGCCTCAACAAGAAGCTTCAGAGGTACTGTTCCAGGTCACGAGACCCACAAGCAGTGGCGGTGGATGCCTTGGAAACTCCATGGGTGTTCCAGTCAGGGGCCAATATTTACTAAGAATTCGAGTTTGTCCGTTTTGGGTTTTTTTTCTAAGTCATAATCCGGGAATTCACTAAGCACCAATCTCGGCAGTGTTTGGACTATTCGTAATGGTTTGATTTGCAAAGTTCCGAAATACGAATGAATAGACCATTGGTCAAACGCGGCTGATATTTCATACAATACGGGCATTCACTATTCATTCGTATTTGGGTGTTAGTTTCTGAGTGCTCAAGTGCGGGTCTGTTTTTTTTCGAATTGTTAAAAAAAGCAGCAAAAAAATAGACCTGCTTTTTCCAGTCGAGTTTGGATAACCATGCTCGGATCAGTGAGATTTGTGCATGGTTATCTATGGGAAAGGGTCTGTTTAGTGTAAAAACTGAGAAAAAAATTGCATGGGGTACCCCCTCCTAAGCACAACCAGCCTCGGGCTCTTTGAGCCGGTCCTGGTTGAAAAAATATGGGGGAAAAAATGACAGGGGTTCCCCCATATTTAATCAACCAGCACCGGGCTCTGCGCATGGTCCTGGTTCCAAAAATATGGGGGACAAAAAGCGTAGGGGTCCCCCGTATTTTTGATACCAGCACCGGGCTCCACTAGCCAGGTACATAATGCCACAGCCAGGAGACACTTTTATACTGGGCCCTGCGGCCCTGGCATTACATACCCAACTAGTCACCCCTGGCCGGGGTACCCTGGAGGAGTGGGAACCCCTTAAATCAAGGGGTCCCCCCCTCCAGCCACCCAAGGGCCAGGGGTGAAGCCCGAGGCTGTCCCCCCAATCCAAGGGCAGCGGATGGGGGGCTGACAGCCTTGTGAAAAAATGTGAATATTGTTTTTAGTAGCAGTACTACAAGTCCCAGCTAGCCTCCCCGCAAGCTGGTACTTGGAGAACCACAAGTACCAGCATGTGGTGGAAAACCAGGCCCGCTGGTACCTGTAGTACAACTACTAAAAAAATACCCCCCAAAAAACAGGACACACACCGTGAAAGTATAAGTTTATTACATACATGCACACCTCCATACATACATACTTACCTATGTTCCCACGAGGCTCGGTCCTCTTCTCCATGTAGAATCCTTGGGGTACCTGTGATAAAAATTATACTCACATAATCCAGGGTAGAATCCGACCTTTGAATAATCCACGTACTTGGCAAAAAAATAAAACGGAAAGCCGACCACGCACTGAAAGGGGTCCCATGTTTACACATGGGACCCCTTTCCCCGACTGCCAGGACCCCCCCTGACTCCTGTCAAAGAGGGTCCCTTCAGCCAATCAGGGAGCGCCACATCAGGCAGCACATGGCACAGATACAATGTAGCGCCTATGCGCTCCATTGTAGCCAATGGTGGGAACTTTGCGGTCAGAGGTTGACCGAAAGTAACCTCACCGCTGACCGCAAACTTACCACCATTGGCTACAATGGAGCGCATAGGCGCTACATTGTATCTGTGCCGTGTGCTGCCTGACAGACACTACAGGAGCACACAGCCAATCAGGAGAGTGCCACGACGTGGCGCTCCCTGATTGGCTGAAGGGACCCTCTTTGACAGGAGTCAGGGGGGGTCCTGGCAGTTGGGGAAAGGGGTCCCATGTGTAAACATGGGACCCCTTTCAGTGCGTGGTCGGGTTTCCATTTTATTTTTTTGCCAAGTACGTGGATTATACAAAGGAAAGAAGATACCCTGGATTATGTGAGTATAATTTTTATCACAGGTACCCCAAGGATTCTACATGGAGAAGAGGGCCGAGCCTCGTGAGAACATAGGTAAGTATGTATGTATGTATGGAGGTGTGCATGTATGTAATAAACTTATACTTTCACGGTGTGTGTGTCCTGTTTTTTGGGGGGTATTTTTTTAGTAGTAGTACTACAGGTACCAGCGGGCCTGGTTTTTCACCGCATGCTGGTACTTGTGGTTCTCCAAGTACCAGCTTGCGGGGAGGCTTGCTGGGACTTGTAGTACTGCTACTAAAAACAATATTCACATTTTTTCACAAGGCTATCAGCCCCCCATCCGCCGCCCTTGGATTGGGTGGACAGCCTCGGGCTTCACCCCTGGCCCTTGGGTGGCTGGAGGGGGGACCCCTTGATTTAAGGGGTTCCCACTCCTCCAGGGTACCCCGGCCAGGGGTGACTAGTTGGGTATGTAATGCCAGGGCCGCAGGGACCACTATAAAAGTGTTCCCCGGCTGTGGCATTATGTACCTGGATAGTGGAGCCCGGTGCTGGTTTCAAAAATACGGGGGACCCCTACGCTTTTTGTCCCCCGTATTTTTGGAACCAGGACCAGGCGCAGAGCCCGGTGCTGGTTGATTAAATATGGGGAACCCCTGTCATTTTTCCCCCATGTTTTTTCAACCAGGACCGGCTCAAAGAGCCCGAGGCTGGTTGTGCTTAGGAGGGGGGACCCCACGCAATTTGTTTCAGATTTTTTAAGACTTTAATCAACTTTTTACGGTACACAATGAAGCCCTGCACGGATCTCACAGATCCGGCCGGGATTCCTTGTGTTTTGTCAGGCAGTGTTTTACTCATCACTCCCGTAAAACACTGCCTGATATTACGAATCACATCGACATCGGAAAAAACGATTGTGCAAAACTCGGCAACTTAGTGAATGATCGTATCAGGATTCAAAAAGTTGCAGTAAAATGCACCCGATACCATTCGAGTTCAAACACCCTTCAAAATGGCCAAAACACGAATCTTTGTAAATATACCCCAGTGTATGTGTTTCCTCCACTTCCACTCATCCCAAGGATTCTCAAGATAATAAAAAGAGCAAGCCTTCCGGCGATCCTCATTTCTCCGGACTGAACAAGAAGGGCTTGGTACGTGGATCTTCTGGAATTAATGTTGGAGGATCCGAGGTCTCTTCCTCTTCACAAGGACCTTCTGTAACAGGGGCCGTTCTCTTATCAAGACTTACCACGGCTACATTTGACGGCATGGAGGTTGAACGCCAGATCTTAGCTCGGAAAGGCATTCCGAACAAGGTCATTCCTACTCTGATCTAGGCTAGGAAGGGGGTAACGTCTAAGCATTACCATCGGATTTGGAAAAAATATGTGTCTTGGTGTGAATCCAAGAAATTTCCAACGGTGGATTTTCAACTACAGTAGGTCGTTTTCTCCTTTTTCTGCAAAGCAGGTGTGGATGTGGGCCTACGCTTGGGCTCCATAAAAGTCCAGATTTCGGCCTTGTCCATTTTCTTCCAGAAACAATTGGCTGCTCTTCCTTAGGTTCAGACATTCTTGAAAGGGTTTCTGCACATCCAACCGCCCTTTGTGCCTCCCAACGGCACCTTGGGATCTTAATGTGGTCCAGCAGTTCCTACAATCGGATTGGTTCGAGCCTTTACAGGAGGTAGACTTGAAGTTTCTTACTTGGTAGGCAATCACACTGTTGGCATTGGCATCAGCTCGCTGTGTGTTAGAATTGGGGGCATTGTCGCACAAGAGCCCCTACTTGATTTTTCATGGGGATAGAGCTGAGCTCAGAACGCGTCAGCAATTTCTTCCAAAGGTTGTGTCAGCTTTTCATATTAACCAACCTATTGTGGTGCCAGTGGCTACTGACACCTTATTTACCTCAAAGTCCTTGGATGTTGTGAGGGCTTTGAAAATATATGTGAAGAGAACTACTCGTCACAGGAAGTCGGAAGCACTATTTGTCTGTTATGATCCCTACCGGATTGGGTGTCCTGCTTCTAAGCAGACAATTTCTCACTGGATCAGGCTTACTATACAGTATGCTTATTCTATGGCGGGTTTACCAATTACAAAATCTGTTAAGGCCCACTCTACCCATAAAGTGGGTTCTTCCTGGGCAGCTGCCCTTGGTGTCTCGGCTACTCAACTTTGCCAAGCTGCTACTTGGTCAGGGTTGAACATGTTTGCTAAGTTCTACAAGATTGATACTTTGGCTTCTGAGGACCTAAAGTTTGGTCAATCTTTTCTGCAGAAACCTCAGCACTCTCCCTCCCATACTAGGAGCTTTGGTACATCCCCATGGTACTAAAATGGACCCCAGCATCCTCTAGTATGTAAGAGAAAATAGGATTTTATATACCTACCGGTAAATCCTTTTCTCATAGTCCGTAGAGGATGCTGGGCACCCACCCAGTGCTTCGTGTTTTCTGCACAGTTACTTAGTTAAGTACTGTTGTTTCAGCCGTTGCTGAATCATTTCACGTTGGTTAGCTTGGCATTCCTTTTGTTCTCTGGTGTGAATCTCACCACTATCTGTGTATTCCTTCTCTCGAAGTATGTCCGTCTCCTCGGGCACAGTTTCTAGACTGAGTCTGGTAGGACGAGCAAAGAGGGAGGAGCCAGCCCACACTAATAAACTCTTAAAGTGCCAGTGGCTCCTAGTGGACCCGTCTATAACCCATGGTACTAAAAAGAACCCCAGCATCCACTACGGACTATGAGAAAAGGATTTACCGGTAGGTATATAAAATCCTATTATTTCTGGTGGCCGAATTTTTATGTGCACATAGATTTTTATGTTTTGATGCATCATAAATTAATGAAATTCTAATGTATTTTTATGTTGTTAATTAAATAAAAAATATCTTTATTTGTATATTTGAGCAGTGCTTCTTAAATAAAATGTTGTTATTTCTATTTGGGTACCAAATATCCAAATAGAAGTTGGCAACTACCTTACAAATAGAAGTGGCAGCTCAAATATAGTTGCCATTATATAAGTCTAGCGCAAGAAAAAAAAAATTATTTACCTAAAAGGTAAAAGGTTTGTTAGCCTCAGCCTTGTTAGCCTCAGGACTCAGGCCTCTCACAGTACTCGTTTCTTTGGGCATCTAAGCCATTGGCTCCCCTCCACTGTCATGCCAGGTAACCAGTCTCCAGGCCTTCAACCTGTATTTTTAAATGTAACAGCATGGTTTCTGCCGGGGAGGTTTTTCCTGCAAACAGGCTAACAAGAGCAGTGACGTGCGGTGAGGTCAGTGGCTGGAGAGGCACACATGGGGGTGAAAGAGGGGGTGCCATCTTTAGAGTTTTGCTTGTGTGAATAAACCCACAATATAACGCAGGCCACACACGTTGCCACAGATTTCTTGTTCGAAATATACATAACTGTAAACCAGTTAATATAAGCAGGATTTCGTCCAAGTATAGATCTCAGTGCTTTCTAATGGTTGAAACGTTACTGCACAATGACACAGTTAAACAATCAGGTCCGATGCAGACCTTTTTGATGGATGATAAAAATAGATTTAAAGACACAATATATTGGGGTCTATTCAGACCCGAACGTAGCCGCACATCTATGCAGAGGCTGCATTCAGAGGGTCTGCGCATGCACACTGGCAGAAGTGTGTGTACGTGACCCTACACCTTATAGCAAGATGCGGCCGCAAGGAGATTGACAGCGGTGGCCGCTGGGGAGGGAGGCGACATGATGTTGCGAGAGCGTGGCGGACAAAATGGTGGCATGTCAGGAGAGTTTTTGGAGCATCTGTGTGACGTCATACATAGCTCAGTGCCGTAACTAGGCATTTTAGCGCTGTGTGCAAGAAACGGCATTGGTGCCCCCCTATGCAAGATAGGGGCAGTGCGGGCCACAGGCGCACGAAAATATATATAGGGGTGTGGCTTAATGGGGAAGGGGTGTGGCCACAAAATAATACCAATTCATACTACGGTGCACAGTAGTCTCCATTATTCAAATTACGCTGCACAGTAGCACCACTACACCAGGTAGAGCCCCTTTTACACATTACGGCAGCCTGTCCCCCTTTTTACACATTACGGCAGACAGCGTGCCTTTTTACACATTACGGCAGACAGCGTGCCTTTTTACACATTACGGAAGACAGCGTGCCTTTTTACACATTACGGCAGACAGCGCCCCCTTTTTACACATTACGGCAGACAGTCTCCCTTTTTACACATTACGGCAGACAGCGTCCTCTTTTTACACATTACAGCAGACAGCGTCCCCCTTATTACACATTACGGCAGACAGCGTCCCCCTTATTACACATTACATCAGACAGCGTCCCCTTTTTACACATTATGGCAGACAGCGTCCCCTTTTTTACACATTACGGCAGACAGTGTCCCTTTTTTACACATTACGGCAGACAGCGTCCCCCTTATTACACATTACGGCAGACAGCGTCCCCCTTATTACACATTACGGCAGACAGCGTCCCCTTTTTTACACATTACGGCAGACAGCGTCCCCCTTATTACACATTACGGCAGACAGTGTCCCCTTTTTACACATTACGGCCGACAGCGTCCCTTTTTTGCACATTGCGGCAGACAGGATAGAGAGAGAGAGATAGATACTCACCATCTCTCCCCGCTGGCAGTCAGGCTCCTCATGCTGGCAAATCCCAGGCAGGGGAGAAGGAGGAGGAGGGAGGGGGACTGGAGCTGCAGCAGCGCAGTGTAATTGGTAGCGGCGCTGCTGCAGCAGTCCCCTCTCCTTCCGTATTGGCTGGCCAATGCCGCTGTGAATGCTGGCACGAGGGAAGCGCATCCCAGCATTCACAGCGGCGGCGAGCAGCCAATGCGGAAGGAGAGGGGACTGCTGCAGTGGCGCCTCTACCAATTACATAGTGCTGCAGTGGCTCCAGTCCCCCTCCCTCCTCCCCTGCCTCCGGCGCTGCTGCTCTGCTCCCCTGCTTCCGGCTTCTCCAGCACGGCGCACACAGCAGAGGCGGCTTGTAATGAGTCAATTTGACTCATTACAAGCCGCTGGCCGTTGCGTCCCCAGGGCAACTGTGCTGTGTGCCAGGTACTTACGGCGCTGACATAGTTGCTCCCAAAAAAAAAATGTCTCTGGTAGGGGTCAACCTCAAATCAATGCGGACGCATCATGAGGCAGTGACACACACATGCTGGGTGGCCTTGCCCTGTGCTGGGCTGCTTAGATAGATGGACGCAGATCTTGCTGAGGGAAGCAAGATCTGCATCCATCTCTGAATAACCCCCATAGTGCAGTAAGAAGGGAGAAACACTACCCTGTGTAATCAAAGAGTTACAGTGCTGAGGATAACTCACCCTGTATTGCTGTCTCCAGTGTAAAAGTGCAGAGTGACAGATGATTAATGGCCCCTGTCTGCTAACTTTTGGTGTCCATGTGTGCACAGCTCTGCTGTGTCCCGGGATGTTAGCAGCCTCCAGGCTCCAGATAGGGGTCATGCAGATAGCAAATGTTGTCTGCTAATCAGCTGAGAAGATAAATATGCCGGGAACCCTTCACTGCCCCGACTGCAGCAGTCAGTGTGCTGTGGTGCTTCTGCAATGGTCAGTTTCTTTACTCACTGACCATTTCCTCAGAAGCAGTGATGGATCTGCTGTCCAATGACTGGCAGGGGGCGTGCTTTAGTGTGAACAGAAGGCACAGCCCCATCAGTGAGGCAAATGTACAGCTGCCTCTTTTCTTCATTTTTTTCAATGGGCTTTTCCTGCCCGTGGCTTGGCCCCGTCCCCCGGTTCAGCAGTTTACGATTGTCAGTGGGAGGCAGCCCTCTTAGCTGCCTCCCACTCCGATTTTGCTGCAGTTTCAGGGCAACAATTATAAGGAAAATGCAAAGATGATATATATGACACAGAATATGTGTTATGAATATCTTCTTTGTATTATTTGAAGCATTATGACAGGGGAGGCACTGCCTCCCCTGCTTCCCCTGACTGCACGTCCCTGAACAAGAGGTCAGGCTGCTTTACCCTCACTGCTTTACCCTCACTGTACCTGCTTCAGTTAGGATCACCTGACTTACTTACACTGCTGCTGCTAGTGTTGCTCAGCCTCACCAAGTGCAGTGAGTAGCATCCTTGCTATCGCTGTGGGTAGATCCAGTCATGGTTCCAGGACCCTTTGCTGCGCAGCATTGTTAATCAATATAGGCCCTGTATGGGTTCCAAATGTAACAAGGATCACATACACCAATGTAAAAGTTCCAAATGGCAGGTCTGTTTCTCCACAGCTTCCAAGACAGGCAGACCTTAGCACAATGTCAGCAGGTTACAGGTAAGTCACACAAACAGCTATGTTCAAATAGCAGATCCAGGACTCCTAACACTAGCCACCCCCTGCCCCATCACCTGGGTGACTAATTCAGCCCTGTCTCTTGTGACTGAAACTTTTTTTAAACAAACTGACAGTGGTGTCTGTAATCATGCCTGCTGCTGCTCAGACTTGAACACCCAAAAAACCTGGACTGGATCTCACATCCAATAGTTCTATAACCATGTCAGATTTGTTCTGTACCTGTAATACTATATATATTAGTGATGTGCACCGGACATTTTTTCGGGTTTTGTGTTTTGGTTTTGGATTCGGTTCCGCGGCCGTGTTTTGGATTCGGAAGCGTTTTGGCAAAACCTCCCTGAATTTTTTTTGTCGGATTCGGGTGTGTTTTGGATTTGGGTGTTTTTTTACAAAAAACCCTCAAAAACAGCTTAAATCATAACCTCAATAACCATAATTTACACTCATTTCCAGTCTATTCTGAACACCTCACACCTCACAATATAATTTTTAGTCCTAAAATTTGCACCGAGGTTCGCTGGATGACTAAGCTAAGTGACCCAAGTGGCCGACACAATAACCTGGCCCATCTAGGAGTGGCACTGCAGTGTCAGACAGGATGGCAGATTAAAAAAATTGTCCCCAAACAGCACATGATGCAAAGAAAAAAAGAGGCGCAATGAGGTAGCTGTGTGACTAAGCTAAGTGACCCAAGTGGCCGACACAAACACCTGGCCCATCTAGGAGTGGCACTGCAGTGTCAGACAGGATGGCACTTCAAAAAAATAGTCCCCAAACAGCACATGATGCAAAGAAAAAAAGAGGCGCAATGAGGTAGCTGTGTGACTAAGCTAAGCGACCCAAGTGGCCAACACAAACACCTGGCCCATCTAGGAGTGGCACTGCAGTGTCAGACAGGATGGCACTTCAAAATAATAGTCCCCAAACAGCACATGATGCAAAGAAAAAAAGAGGCGCAATGAGGTAGCTGT
Source organism: Pseudophryne corroboree (assembly GCF_028390025.1). NCBI lineage: Eukaryota > Metazoa > Chordata > Amphibia > Anura > Myobatrachidae > Pseudophryne > Pseudophryne corroboree. The sequence goes on along the minus strand of NC_086451.1, from coordinate 126,685,498 downwards.
GTGACTAAGCTAAGCGACCCAAGTGGCCGACACAAACACCTGGCCCATCTAGGAGTGGCACTGCAGTGTCAGACAGGATGGCACTTCAAAATATAGTCCCCAAACAGCACATGATGCAAAGAAAAATTAAAGAAAAAAGAGGTGCAAGATGGAATTGTCCTTAGGCCCTCCCACCCACCCTTATGTTGTATAAACAGGACATGCACACTTTAACAAACCCATCATTTCAGCGACAGGGTCTGCCACACAACTGTGACTGAAATGACTGGTTGGTTTGGGCCCCCACCAAAACAGAAGCAATCAATCTCTCCTTTCACAAACTGGCTCTACAGAGGCAAGATGTCCACCTCCTCCTCATCGTCCGATTCCTCACCCCTTTCACTGTGTACATCCCCCTCCTCACAGATTATTAATTCGTCCCCACTGGAATCCACCATCTCAGGTCCCTGTGTACTTTCTGGAGGCAATTGCTGCTGGTGAATGTCTCCACGGAGGAATTGATTATAAATCATTTTGATGAACATCATCTTCTCCACATTTTCTGGAAGTAACCTTGTACGCCGATTGCTGACAAGGTGAGCGGCTGCACTAAACACTCTTTCGCACTACACACTGGAGGGGGGGCAACTTAGGTAAAATAAAGCCAGTTTGTGCAGGGGCCTCCAAATTGCCTCTATTTCCTGCCAGTATACATACGGACTGTCTGACGTGCCTACTTGGATGCGGTCACTCATATAATCCTCCACCATTCTTTCAATGGTGACAGAATCATATGCAGTGACAGTAGACGACATGTCAGTAATCGTTGTCAGGTCCTACAGTCCGGACCAGATGTCAGAACTCGCTCCAGACTGCCCTGCATCACCGCCAGCGGGTGGGCTCAGAATTGTTAGCCTTTTCCTCGCAGCCCCAGTTGCGGGAGAATGTGAAGGAGGAGCTGTTGATGGGTCACGGTCCGCTTGACTTGACAATTTTCTCACCAGCAGGTCTTTGAACCTCTGCAGACTTGTGTCTGCCGGAAAGAGAGATACAACGTAGGTTTTAAATCTAGGATCGAGCACAGTGGCCAAAATATAGTGCTCTGATTTCAACAGATTGACCACCCGTGAATCCTGGTTAAGCGAATTAAGGGCTCCATCCACAAGTCCCACATGCCTAGCGGAATCGCTCTGTTTTAGCTCCTCCTTCAATCTTTCCAGATTCTTTTGCAAAAGCCTGATGACGGGAATGACCTGACTCAGGCTGGCAGTGTCTGACTTCACGTGTGGCAAGTTCAAAGGGTTGCAGAACCTTGCACAACGTTGAAATCATTCTCCACTGCGCTTGAGTCAGGTGCATTCCCCCTCCTTTGCCTATATCGTAGGTAGCTGTATAGGCTTGAATGGCCTTTTGCTGCTCCTCCATCCTTTGAAGCATATAGAGGGTTGAATTCCACCTCGTTACCACCTCTTGCTTCAGATGATGGCAGGGCAGGTTCAGGAGTGTTTGCTGGTGCTCCAGTCTTCGGCACGCGGTGGCTGAATGCCGAAAGTGGCCCGCAATTCTTCAGGCCACCGACAGCATCTCTTGCACGCCCCTGTCGTTTTTTAAATAATTCTGCACCACCAAATTCAATGTATGTGCAAAACATGGGACGTGCTGGAATTTGCCCACATGTAATGCACGCACAATATTGGTGGTGTTGTCCGATGTCACAAATCCCCAGGAGAGTCCAATTGGGGTAATCCATTCTGCGATGATGTTCCTCAATTTCCGTAAGAGGTTGTCAGCTGTGTGCCTTTTATTGAAAGCGGTGATACAAAGCGTAGCCTGCCTAGGAACGAGTTGGCGTTTGCGAGATGCTGCTACTGGTGCCATCGCTGCTGTTCTTGCTGCGGGAGGCAATACATCTACCCAGTGGGCTGTCACAGTCATATAGTCCTGAGTCTGCCCTGGTCCACTTGTCCACATGTCCGTGATTAAGTGGACATTGGGTACAACTGCATTTTTTAGGACACTGGTGACTCTTTTTCTGACGTCTTTGTACATTTTCGGTATCGCCTGCCTAGAGAAATGGAACCTAGATGGTATTTGGTACCGGGGACACAGTACCTCAATCAATTCTCTAGTTCCCTGTGAATTAACAGTGGATACCGGAAACACGTTTCTCACCACCCAGGCTGCCAAGGCCTGAGTTATCCGCTTTGCAGCAGGATGACTGCTGTGATAATTCATCTTCCTCGCAAAGGACTGTTGGACAGTCAATTGCTTACTGGAAGTAGTACAAGTGGTCTTCCGACTTCCCCTCTGGGATGACGATCGACTCCCAGCAGCAACAACAGCAGCGCCGGCAGCAGTAGGCGTTACATTCAAGGATGCATCGGAGGAATCCCAGGCAGGAGAGGACTCGTCAGACTTGACAGTGACATGGCCTGCAGGACTATTGGCTTTCCTGTCTAAGGAGGAAATAGACACTGATGGAGTTGGTGGTGTGGTTTGCAGGAGCTTGGTTACAAGAGGAAGGGATTTAGTTGGCAGTGGACTGCTTCCGCTGTCACCCAAAGTTTTTGAACTTGTCAATGACTTCTGATGAATGCGCTCCAGGTGACGTATATGGGAGGATGTTCCTAGGTGGTTAACGTCCTTACCCCTACTTATTACAGCTTGACAAAGGCAACACACGGCTTGACATCAGTTGTCCGCATTTCTGTTGAAATAATTCCACACCGAAGAGGTGATTTTTTTTGTATTCTGACCAGGCATGTCAATAGCCATATTCGTCCCACGGACAACAGGTGTCTCCCCGGGTGCCTGACTTAAACAAACCACCTCACCATCAGAATCCTCCTAGTCAATTTCCTCCCTAGCGCCAGCAACACCCATATCCTCATCCTGGTGTACTTCAACAGTGACATCTTCAATTTGACTATCAGGAACTGGACTGCAGGTGCTCCTTCCAGCACTTGCAGGGGGCGTGCAAATGGTGGAAGGCGCCACCTCTTCCCGTCCAGTGTTGGGAAGGTCAGGCATCGCAACCGACACAATTGGACTCTCCTTGGAGATTTGTGATTTAGAAGAACGCACAGTTCTTTGCTGTGCTTTTGCCATCTTAACTCTTTTAAGTTTTCTAGCAGGAGGATGAGTGCTTCCCTCCTCATGTGAATCTGAACCACTAGCCATGAACATAGGCCAGGGCCTCAGCCGTTCCTTGCCACTCCGTGTCGTAAATGGCATATTGGCAAGTTTACGCTTCTCATCAGACGCTTTCAATTTTGATTTTTGGGTCATTTTACTGAGCTTTATTTTTTGGGATTTTACATGCTCTCTACTATGACATTGGGCATCGGCCTTTGCAGACGATGTTGATGGCATTTCATCATCTCGGCCATGACTAGTGGCAGCAGCTTCAGCATGAGGTGGAAGTGGATCTTGATCTTTCCCTATTTTACCCTCCACATTTCTGTTCTCCATTTTTTAATGTGTGGAATTATATGCCAGTAATACATCAATAGCAATGGCCTACTACTATATATACTGCGTACAACTGAAATGCACCACAGGTTTGGATGGATAGTTTACTTGATGAAACAGAGGTAGGTAGAGCAGTGGCCTACTGTACCGTACTGCTATATATTATATACTGGTGGTCAGCAAACCTATGCACTGTCCTCTAACTATATATATACTGTGCAAAACTTAAATGCACCACAGGTATGAATGGATAGTATACTTGACGACACAGAGGTAGGTAGAACAGTGGCCTACTGTACTGTACTGCTATATATTATATACTGGTGGTCAGCAAAATTATGCACTGTCCTCCTACTATATATATACTGCGCACAACTGAAATGCACCACAGGTATGGATGGATAGTAAACTTGACGACACAGAAGTAGGTAGAGCAGTGGCCTACTGTAACGTACTGCTATATATTATATACTGGTGGTCAGCAAAATTATGTACTGTCCTCCTACAATATATATACTTTGCACAACTGAAATGCACCACAGGTATGGATGGATAGTATACTTGACGACACAGAGGTAGGTAGAGCAGTGGCCTACTGTACCATACTGCTATATATTATATACTGGTGGTCAGTAAAATTATGCACTGTCCTCCTACTATATATATACTGTGCAAAACTTAAATGCACCACAGGTATGGATGGATAGTATAGTTGACGACACAGAGGTAGGTAGAGCAGTGGCCTACTGTACCGTACTGCTATATATTATATACTGGTGGTCAGCAAATTTATGTACTGTCCTCCTACTATATATATACTGTGCACAACTGAAATGCACCACAGGTATGGATGGATAGTATACTTTACGACACAGAGGTAGGTAGAGCAGTGGCCTACTGTACCATACTGCTATATATTATATACTGGTGGTCAGCAAAATTATGCACTGTCCTCCTACTATATATATATACTGTGCAAAAACTAAATGCACCATAGGTATGGATGGGATAGTATACTTGATGACACAGAGGTAGGTAGAGCAGTGGCCTACTGTACTGTACTGCTATATATTATATACTGGTGGTCAGCAAAATAATGCACTGTCCTCCTACTATATATATACTGTGCAAAACTTAAATGCACCACAGGTATGGATGGATAGTATACTTGACGACAGAGGTAGGTATAGCAGTGGCCTACTGTACCGTACTGCTATATATTATATACTGGTGGTCAGCAAAATTATGCACTATCCTTCTACTATATATATACTGCGCACAACTGAAATGCATCACAGCTATGGATGGGATAGTATACTTGACGACACAGAGGTAGGTAGAGCAGTGGCCTACTGTACCGTACTTCTATATATTATATACTGGTGGTCAACAAAATTATGCACTGTCCTACTACTATATATATACTGTGCAAAACTTAAATGCACCACAGGTATGGATGGATAGTACAGTTGACGACACAGAGGTAGGTAGAGCAGTGGCCTACTGTACCGTACTGCTATATATTATATACTGGTGGTCAGCAAAATTATGCACTGTCCTCCTACTATATATATATACTGTGCACAACTGAAATGCACCACAGGTATGGATGGATAGTATACTTGACGACAGAGGTAGGTAGAGAAGTGGCCTACTGTACCGTACTGCTATATATTATATACTGGTGGTCAGCAAAATTATGCACTGTCCTACTATATATATACTGTGCAAAAATTAAATGCACCACAGGTATGGATGGATAGCATACTTGATGACACAGAGGTAGGAAGAGCAGTGGCCTACTGTACCGTACTGCTATATATTATATACTGGTGGTCAGCAAAAATGATGCACTGTCCTCCTGCTATATATATACAGTGCAAAATTTAAATGCACCACAGGTATGGATGGATAGTATACTTGACAACACAGAGGTAGGTAGAGCAGTGGCCTACTGTACCGTACTGCTATATATTATATACTGGTGTTCAGCAAAATGATGCACTGTCCTCCTACTATATATATATTGCGCACAACTGAAATTCACCACAGGTATGGATGGATAGTATACTTGACGACACAGAGGTAGGTAGAGCAGTGGCCTACTGTAACGTACTGCTATATATTATATACTGGTGGTCAGCAAAATTATGCACTGTTCTCATACTATATATATACTGTGCAAAACTTAAATGCACCACAGGTATCGATGGATAGTATACTTGACGACACAGAGGTAGGTAGAGCAGTGGCCTACTGTACCGTACTGCTATATATTATATACTGGTGGTCAGCAAAATTATGCACTGTCCTACTATATATATACTGTGCAAAAATTAAATGCACCACATGTATGGGTGGATAGTATACTTGACGACACACAGGTAGGTAGAGAAGTGGCCTACTGTACCGTACTGCTATATATTATATACTGGTGTTAAGCAAAATGATGCACTGTCCTCTTACTATATATATATATATACTGTGCAAAACTTAAATGCACTACAGGTATGGATGGATAGTATACTTGACGACACAGAGGTAGGTAGAGCAGTGGCCTACTGTACCGTACTGCTATATATTATATACTGGTGGTCAGCAAAATTATGCACTGTCCTCCTACTATATATATACTGTGCAAAAATTAAATGCACCACAGGTATGGATGGGATAGTACACTTGATGACACAGAGGTAGGTAGAGCAGTGGCCTACTGTACCGTACTGCTATATATTATATACTGGTGGTCAGCAAAATGATGCACTTTCCTCCTACTATATATATATACTGTGCAAAACTTAAATGCACCACATGTATGGGTGGATAGTATACTTGACGACACACAGGTAGGTAGAGAAGTGGCCTACTGTACCGTACAGCTCTATATATTATATACTGGTGGTCAGCAAAATTATGCACTGTCCTCCTACTATATATATACTGTGCAAAACTTAAATGCACCACAGGTATGGATGGTATAGCATACTTGACGACACAGAGGTAGGTTGAGCAGTGGCCTACTGTACCATACTGCTATATATTATATACTGGTGGTCAGCAAAATTATGCACTGTCCTACTATATATATACTGTGCAAAACTTAAATGCACCAAGGTATGGATGGATAGTATACTTGACGACACAGAGGTAGGTAGAGCAGTGGCCTACTGTACTGTACTGCTATATATTATATACTGGTGGTCAGCAAAAATTATGCACTGTCCTCCTGCTATATATATACAGTGCAAAACTTAAATGCACCACAGGTATGGATGGATAGTATACTTGACGACACAGAGGTAGGTAGAGCAGTGGCCTACTGTACCGTACTGCTATATATTATATACTGGTGTTCTGCAAAATTATGCACTGTCCTCCTACTATATATATACTGAGCACAACTGAAATGCACCACAGGTATGGATGGATAGTATACTTGACGACACAGAGGTAGGAAGAGCAGTGGCCTACTGTACCGTACTGCTATATATTATATACTGGTGGTCAGCAAAAATGATGCACTGTCCTCCTGCTATATATATACAGTGCAAAATTTAAATGCACCACAGGTATGGATGGATAGTATACTTGACAACACAGAGGTAGGTAGAGCAGTGGCCTACTGTACCGTACTGCTATATATTATATACTGGTGTTCAGCAAAATGATGCACTGTCCTCCTACTATATATATATTGCGCACAACTGAAATTCACCACAGGTATGGATGGATAGTATACTTGACGACACAGAGGTAGGTAGAGCAGTGGCCTACTGTAACGTACTGCTATATATTATATACTGGTGGTCAGCAAAATTATGCACTGTTCTCATACTATATATATACTGTGCAAAACTTAAATGCACCACAGGTATCGATGGATAGTATACTTGACGACACAGAGGTAGGTAGAGCAGTGGCCTACTGTACCGTACTGCTATATATTATATACTGGTGGTCAGCAAAATTATGCACTGTCCTACTATATATATACTGTGCAAAAATTAAATGCACCACATGTATGGGTGGATAGTATACTTGACGACACACAGGTAGGTAGAGAAGTGGCCTACTGTACCGTACTGCTATATATTATATACTGGTGTTAAGCAAAATGATGCACTGTCCTCTTACTATATATATATATATACTGTGCAAAACTTAAATGCACTACAGGTATGGATGGATAGTATACTTGACGACACAGAGGTAGGTAGAGCAGTGGCCTACTGTACCGTACTGCTATATATTATATACTGGTGGTCAGCAAAATTATGCACTGTCCTCCTACTATATATATACTGTGCAAAAATTAAATGCACCACAGGTATGGATGGGATAGTACACTTGATGACACAGAGGTAGGTAGAGCAGTGGCCTACTGTACCGTACTGCTATATATTATATACTGGTGGTCAGCAAAATGATGCACTTTCCTCCTACTATATATATATACTGTGCAAAACTTAAATGCACCACATGTATGGGTGGATAGTATACTTGACGACACACAGGTAGGTAGAGAAGTGGCCTACTGTACCGTACAGCTCTATATATTATATACTGGTGGTCAGCAAAATTATGCACTGTCCTCCTACTATATATATACTGTGCAAAACTTAAATGCACCACAGGTATGGATGGTATAGCATACTTGACGACACAGAGGTAGGTTGAGCAGTGGCCTACTGTACCATACTGCTATATATTATATACTGGTGGTCAGCAAAATTATGCACTGTCCTACTATATATATACTGTGCAAAACTTAAATGCACCAAGGTATGGATGGATAGTATACTTGACGACACAGAGGTAGGTAGAGCAGTGGCCTACTGTACTGTACTGCTATATATTATATACTGGTGGTCAGCAAAAATTATGCACTGTCCTCCTGCTATATATATACAGTGCAAAACTTAAATGCACCACAGGTATGGATGGATAGTATACTTGACGACACAGAGGTAGGTAGAGCAGTGGCCTACTGTACCGTACTGCTATATATTATATACTGGTGTTCTGCAAAATTATGCACTGTCCTCCTACTATATATATACTGAGCACAACTGAAATGCACCACAGGTATGGATGGATAGTATACTTGACGACACAGAGGTAGGTAGAGCAGTGGCCTACTGTACCGTACTGCTATATATTATATACTGGTGGTCAGCAAAATTATGCACTGTTCTCATACTATATATATATACTGTGCAAAACTTAAATGCACCACAGGTATGGATGGGATAGTATACTGGACGACACCCAGGTAGGTAGAGCAGTGGCCTACTGTACCGTACTGCTATATATTATATACTGGTGTTCAGCAAAATGATGCACTGTCCTCCTACTATATATATATATATATATATATACTGTGAAAAAATTAAATGCACCACAGGTATGGATGGATAGTATACTTGACGACACAGAGGTAGGTAGAGCAGTGGCCTACTGTACCGTACTGCTATATATTATATACTGGTGGTTCGCAAAATTATGCACTGTCCTCTTACTATATATATACTGTGCTAAACTTAAATGCACCACAGGTATGGATGGGATAGTACTGTTGACAACACAGAGGTAGGTAGAGCAGTGGCGCACTGTACCATACTGCTACATATTATATACTGGTGGTCAGCAAAATTATGCACTGTCCTCCTACTATATATATACTGTGCAAAACTTAAATGCACCACAGGTATGGATAGATAGTATACTTGACGACACAGAGGTAGGTAGAGCAGTGGCCTACTGTACCGTACTGCTATATATTATATACTGGTGGTAACCAAAATTATGCACTGTCCTCCTACTATATATATACAGTGCAAAAATTAAATGCACCACAGGTATGGATGGGATAGTATACTTGATGACACAGAGGTAGGTAGAGCAGTGGCCTACTGTACTGTACTGCTATATATTATATACTGGTGGTCAGCAAAATGATGCACTTTCCTCCTACTATATATATACTGTGCAAAACTTAAATGCACCACATGTATGGGTGGATAGTATACTTGACGACACAGAGGTAGGTAGAGAAGTGGCCTACTGTACCGTACAGCTCTATATATTATATACTGGTGGTCAGCAAAATTATGCACTGTCCTCCTACTATATATATACTGTGCAAAACTTAAATGCACCACAGGTATGGATGGCATAGCATACTTGACGACACAGAGGTAGGTAGAGCAGTGGCCTACTGTACCATACTGCTATATATTATATACTGATGGTCAGCAAAATTATGCATTGTCCTCCTACTATATATATACTGTGCAAAACTTAAATGCATCACAGGTATGGATGGATAGTATACTTGACGACACAGAGGTAGGTAGAGCAGTGGCCTACTGTACCGTACTGCTATATATTATATACTGGTGGTCAGCAAAATTATGCACTGTCCTCCTACTATATATATACTGCGCACAACTGAAATGCACCACAGGTATGGATGGATAGCATACTTGACGACACAGAGGTAGGTAGAGCAGTGGCCTACTGTACCGTACTGCTATATATTATATACTGGTGGTCAGCAAAATTATGCACTGTCCTCCTACTATATATATACTGTGCAAAACTTAAATGCACCACAGGTATGGATGGATAGTATACTTGACGACACAGAGGTAGGTAGAGCAGTGGCCTACTGTACCGTACTGCTATATATTATATACTGGTGGTCAGCAAAAATTATGCACTGTCCTCCTGCTATATATATACAGTGCAAAACTTAAATGCACCACAGGTATGGATGGATAGTATACTTGACGACACAGAGGTAGGTAGAGCAGTGGCCTACTGTACCGTACTGCTATATATTATATACTGGTGTTCAGCAAAATGATGCACTGTCCTCCTACTATATATTTACTGCGCACAACTGAAATGCACCACAGGTATGGATGGATAGTATACTTGACGACACAGAGGTAGGTAGAGCAGTGGCCTACTGTACCGTACTGCTATATATTATATACTGGTGGTCAGCAAAATTATGCACTGTTCTCATACTATATATATACTGTGCAAAACTTAAATGCACCACAGGTATGGATGGGATAGTATACTGGACGACACAGAGGTAGGTAGAGCAGTGGCCTACTGTACCGTACTGCTATATATTATATACTGGTGTTCAGCAAAATGATGCACTGTCCTCCTACTATATATATATATATATATATACTGTGAAAAACTTAAATGCACCACAGGTATGGATGGATAGTATACTTGACGACACAGAGGTAGGTAGAGCAGTGGCCTACTGTACCGTACTGCTATATATTATATACTGGTGGTTCGCAAAATTATGCACTGTCCTCTTACTATATATATACTGTGCAAAACTTAAATGCACCACAGGTATGGATGGGATAGTACTGTTGACAACACAGAGATAGGTAGAGCAGTGGCGCACTGTAAAGTACTGCTATATATTATATACTGGTGGTCAGCAAAATTATGCACTGTCCTCCTACTATATATATACTGTGCAAAACTTAAATGCACCACAGGTATGGATGGATAGTATACTTGACGACACAGAGGTAGGTAGAGCAGTGGCCTACTGTACCGTACTGCTATATATTATATACTGGTGGTCAGCAAAATTATGCACTGTCCTCCTACTATATATATACTGTGCAAAAATTAAATGCACCACAGGTATGGATGGGATAGTATACTTGATGACACAGAGGTAGGTAGAGCAGTGGCCTACTGTACCGTACTGCTATATATTATATACTGGTGGTCAGCAAAATGATGCACTTTCCTCCTACTATATATATACTGTGCAAAACTTAAATGCACCACATGTATGGGTGGATAGTATACTTGACGACACAGAGGTAGGTAGAGAAGTGGCCTACTGTACCGTACAGCTCTATATATTATATACTGGTGGTCAGCAAAATTATGCACTGTCCTCCTACTATATATATACTGTGCAAAACTTAAATGCACCACAGGTATGGATGGCATAGCATACTTGACGACACAGAGGTAGGTAGAGCAGTGGCCTACTGTACCATACTGCTATATATTATATACTGATGGTCAGCAAAATTATGCATTGTCCTCCTACTATATATATACTGTGCAAAACTTAAATGCACCACAGGTATGGATGGATAGTATACTTGACGACACAGAGGTAGGTAGAGCAGTGGCCTACTGTACCGTACTGCTATATATTATATACTGGTGGTCAGCAAAATTATGCACTGTCCTCCTACTATATATATATACTGCGCACAACTGAAATGCACCACAGGTATGGATGGATAGCATACTTGACGACACAGAGGTAGGTAGAGCAGTGGCCTACTGTACCGTACTGCTATATATTATATACTGGTGGTCAGCAAAATTATGCACTGTCCTCCTACTATATATATACTGTGCAAAACTTAAATGCACCACAGGTATGGATGGATAGTATACTTGATGACAGAGGTAGGTAGAGCAGTGGCCTACTGTACCGTACTGCTATATATTATATACTGGTGGTCAGCAAAATTATGCACTGTCCTCCTACTATATATATACTGCACACAACTGAAATGCACCACAGGTATGGATGGATAGTATATTTGATGACACAGAGGTAGGTAGAGCAGTGGCCTACTGTACCGTACTGCTATATATTATATACTGGTGGTCAGCAAAATTATGCACTGTCCGCCTACTATATATATACTGTGCAAAACTTAAATGCACCACAGGAATGGATGGTATAGTATACTTGGTGACACAGAGGTAGGTAGAGCATTGGCCTACTGTACCGTACTGCTATATATTATATACTGGTGGTCAGCAAAATTATGCACTGTACTCCTACTATATATATACTGTGAAAAACTTAAATGCACCACAGGTATCTATGGGATAGTATACTTGATGACACAGAGGTAGGTAGAACAGTTGCCTACTGTACCGTACTGCTTTATATTATATACTGGTGGTCAGCAAAATTATGCACTGTCCTCCTACTATATATATACTGTGCAAAACTTAAATGCACCACAGGTATGGATGGGATAGTATACTTGATGACACAGAGATTGAGCAGTGGCCTACTGTACCGTACTGCTATATATATACTGGTGGTCAGCAAAATTCTGCACTGTAGTACTATATACTACAATGCAGCACAGATATGGAGTGTTTTTCAGGCAGAGAACGTATACTGGTGGTCACTGGTCAGCAAAACTCTGCACTGTCCTCCTACTATATAATACTGCTGGTCCCCAGTCCCCACAATAAAGCAATTAGCACACTGAGCACAGATATTTGCAGCACACTGAGCATAGATATGGAGCGTTTTTCAGGCAGAGAACGTAGATATTTGCAGCACACTGAGCACAGATATTTGCAGCACACTGAGCACAGATATTTGCAGCACACTGAACATAGAAACTGAGAGGACGCCAGCCACGTCCTCTCACGATCATCTCCAATGCACGAGTGAAAAATGGCGGCGACGCGCGGGTTCTTATATACAATACGAATCTCGCGAGAATCCGACCGCGGGATGATGACGTTCGGGCTCGCTCGGGTTAACCGAGCAAGGCGAGAGGATCCGAGTCTGCTCGGACCCGTGCAAAAAGGGTGAAGTTCAGGGGGGTTCGAATTCCGAGGAACCGAACCCGCTCATCACTAATATATATATATATATATATATATATATATATATATAATTATATCAGTTCTATAAACATTATATACTATTTGTCTATTAAGTCACTTTCAGTTTTTAACAATGTGCTGATTAATGACCAAATCAGTGACCTCAATAATGTGTGAAGTTTATAGTGAGAACACTTTTACTTAAACATATGTATTCAATTAGTATCTGTTAAGTGATTTCTCTGGTAATATTTTCAAATACTATAGCATTACACGCTGTGTTATTCTGGCATTGTGTACTCCCTTGCTGTGTCCTACAGTATCTCATTTGATTTAATTGCTCTGCATCAGCCAACCTATTTGTAATTAGAACAGCACCAGTGGGGTAATAAAAGGTTAATTAAGTTACATGTAAGTTAAGGATTTTCTGATACTGTAATTCAATGTGCTGTGGACACTGCATTACTGAATATAAATATAGATAATGCAATGGTATTGGATGTCATGTAAAGATTACAATAGACACATAACTTTCTCCTGGTTACATCATGTTTTTTTTTTTTTTTTACAAATATTAAAATAGGGACCTAAGTACTGAAGAATTCCTATAATAGTTTTGATAAAGCTATATTATGCTATGTGCACTATAGTGCATATGTGCACATAATACCTCCTGGGGGGTATATTTTCTAAAGCTTCAGAAAATGAAAAGAGGTGATGTTGCCCTTAGTAGCCAATCAGATTCTGTCTTTCATTTCTCTATTGTATCCTAGAAAATGATAGACATACTGTAATCTGATTGGTTGCTATGGGCAACATCACCACTTTTCGTTTTTAGAAGCTTTAGTAAATTTACCCCCTGGTATCTACCTTGACTATTATATTTGGTACAGCTACCACTGCAAGACAGCATTTCCAGCTATTCCAATACAGTGTCTTGATTGCAATTTGTGAATGAGGGAGAGTGTTATAAGACCACCTAACTTCACACACTCCTGGCTGTGATGATCACATGACCTCTGGATCCAGGAAGAGGCTGTTGGAGCCACTGCAGCCATTTGGAGCATGCAAGTTACCGCTGGACCACCAAGGATGATATGTCAACATTCTAACATGTGTTATGAGCCACGGCTGTGGCTCATTCCTGTTTTGCATTTTGGTTATGTATTTTATGTTTATAGTTGTCTTGCAGGCCAGGATTTCCCGTTCTTCTGGTTTAAGAAGACTTTTGTTTGCTGCCGGTGGTGAGTCTGTGTAATTGCAGCTTGTTCCCATGTGTTCAGCCTCACCTGTCTGTTAATTGCACCTCTCAGTTGTGCAGCAGGGCAGCTGCACGACATAATTAATTAGGACTCTCTGTTATATTCTGGCTCAGTGCAATACACAGACGCTGGTGATAGTTCCAGAGTTCTTGAGTTCTGAGCTAGTCCCTGCCAGTTCCTGAGCTCCTGTCTAGCAGTGTCTGTCTAGCTGCTTCCAGTGTCGGTTCCAGTGTCGGTTCCTGTGTCGGTTCCTGTGTCGGTTCCAGTGTCTGATCCCGTGTCCTGCCGTGAAGCGCTCCTGTCCAGAAGTCCTGTGGCTTTGTCTGTGCCTGGTCGAGTATCTGGCTTCTTGGTGTCCACCGGTCTGTCGTTTGGGATTCTGCCTGTCCTCCGGTTCTGAGAGTCTGTGTCGGCTACATTGGGGGTTCCTGTTCGTTTGGCAGTATTTGTACCAGTTCCGTGAGTAGCGGCTTTTCCGCGTCCGTCGGCCTAGGCCGCAGTATTCTTTGGTTATATTTGTTACTGGTGTCTTGCAGAGGGTTCTGCTTATGCTGTCACCGCCGGTACACAACAGTATTGTGTCGGCCTGTGGACAGCATTTCCTTTGTTGTTCTTTTCCTTTGGCGGCATGCCGCACATATATTTAGTTTTAGGGTTGTTAGTAGCCCCTAGCCTTCTGTTTGCTTTAGTTAGAGGTCCCCTTGTTATTATCCTGTCTCGGTTCACGCCTTGTCTAACTCTAAGACCTGGGGGCATCGGAGTTGGGCAGACCTAATCCGCCCTTCAAACGCGGCTGCCGTGGGCCCAAGAAACCATAGTCACTCAGGCGTGAACTGACCACACGGGTGAAACAATGGAGGTAGGGTGCTAGGGGCTATTTCCACACCACACCTTATTTCAGCGTCACGTTCTGGAGCTCTGGACTCACTACGCAACATCTCCCTTGTTCTGAGCACCAGGAACCTAACATTATCACCAGCTATACAACAAAAATTAAACAAAGCTAAATAGTAGTTTTTTCTATTTTGGTCCAGTGTCTTGTCCAGAATCCAGTCCTGTCTAGAATTCAGTGTGCAGAATCCAGTCCGGTATGCAGAATCCAGACCGGTGAGCAGAATCCAGTCCGGTGTGCAGAATCCAGTCTTGTCTTGTCTAGTTTAAAAAAAAAAAAAGTCCAGTCTTGTCTTGTCTTGTCTAGTCTAGTTTAGTCTTGTCTTGTCTAGTTTAAAATCCTCCTATGCCAACTATGCAAGCCCTGCAGGCGTCTCTCTCAGCCCTGAACTCTGCTTTCAGTGCTTTGAAACCTGAGCGACTGGAAGTTTTGCAGCAATCCTTAAAGCAACTGCAAAACCTTCTAACTAAAATTTTGCTTATCTTGCCAGAAGTCGTTGAGATTTCATCTACCTCTAAAGAGACTCTTGCTCACAATATGGTGACAAGAGAATCCTCAGGTTCAGTTGGAGCGAAAAAGTTTAAAAGTTTTCTGCGGCCCAGGCTCTCAGAAGAGGAGCGTCTGCATTGCAGAAACTTAAATTTATGCCTATATTGTGGGGGTTTAGGCCACTATCTGCAGACCTGTGAGTTGCGCAAGCCAAAGTGTGGCGACAAGTCCTGCCCTCTGGCCAAGTTGAGTCAGGATACAAGACCTACTCCTGTCTCTACTGTGGCAGAGGTACTTGTCACACAACCCACACTAAAAAGCACTCTGTCCTATAATTGGGGTCCTTGGGCTTGGGAGCCCCATTATAGATTCAGGAACCAAAGGAGAATGTTTCTCTCCTCTCTTGATTTTCCTGTTGAAGCAGAGTTGCAAACCCCTGGAGTGGTGCCCGATGCCCGGGGTCCTGGAGTGGTGCCCGATGCCCGGGGTCCTGGAGTGGTGCCCGATGCCCGGGGTCCTGGAGTGGTGCCCGATGCCCGGGGTCCTGGAGTGGTGCCCGATGCCCAGGGCCCTGGAGTGGTGCCCGATGCCCAGGGTCCTGGAGTGGTGCCCGATGCCCAGGGTCCTGGAGCGGTGCCCGATGCCCAGGGTCCTGGCGCAGTGCCCGATGCCCAGGGTCCTGGAGTGGTACCCGCTGCCCAGAGTCCTGGAGCGGTACCCGCTGCCCAGAGTCCTGGAGCAGTACCCGCTGCCCAGATTCCTGGAGCGGTACCCGCTGCCCAGATTCCTGGAGCGGTACCCGCTGCCCAGAGTCCTGGAGCGGTACCCGCTGCCCAGAGTCCTGGAGCGGTACCCGCTGCCCAGAGTCCTGGAGCGGTACCCACTGCCCAGAGTCCTGGAGCGGTACCCGATGCCCTGGGTCATAGAGGGACATCGAATATTATAGCTCAGGTGTCAATACCAGAAGGGGTCTCAGGAGCTGTTACCCCAGGTAGGGACTTGAAAAGCGCAACTCCAGAGAAGGTGTCTAAAACCATAGTTCTAGAAGGGAACTCGAGAAGCAAAACCCCAGAAGGGATCTTTGAAGTAATATCCCCAAGTGGGGTCTCGAGAGACACAGCCCCAGAGAAGGGTCTAGAAGTCGCTACCCCAGGAAAGGACTCAAGAGGCATAGCGTTAGTGGAGGTTCTGAAGGTTATAGCTTCAGCAAATGTCCCGGAAGTCATTGTCCCGGGAGAAGTTTTGATAATTATCGACTCAGAGAGGGAGGCTGACGGCCCGGTCTCAGAGAGGGAGGCTGATGGCCCGGTCCCAGAGAGGGAGGCTGACGGCCCGGTTCCAGAGAGGGAGGCTGATGGCCCGGTCCCAGAGAGGGGGGCCAACGGCCAGGTCCCAGTAAAAGAATCCAAGGTGCTGACCCCAGTGGGGTTCCCGAAGGCCACTGCCCCAGCGGGGTTCCCGAAGGCCACTGCCCCAGCGGGGGTTCTGAGGGCCACTACCCCGGGTGGGGTTCAGAAAGTCACTGCCCCGGGTGGGGTTCAGAAAGTCACTGCCCCGGGTGGGGTTCAGAAAAGTCACTGCCCCAGGTGGGATTCAGAAAGTCACTGCCCCAGGTGGGGTTCAGAAAGTCACTGCCCCAGGTGGGGTTCAGAAAGTCTCGGCCTCGAGTAAGGTCAGTAGTGACCAGGTCCTAGCAAAGCACTCTAATCAGTCAGATGGGAAGGAAGCAGATCCTGACTCTGTTGATATCTCAACATCTATAATCTTTGATGGGGACTTAGTCCAATTTCTGGCGCTTTACAAACACTATTACATCATTATGTTGTCTAGACCATTTCTGGGCATCACTTCAGAGAACCTTGTGCTCTATCTGATATATTCCTTTAGAGGGGAGCCTTTTGAGTGGGCATCCAATTTAATGAAAACTAAAGATTCCATTCTTCAGGATCCCTCAGCATTCAGTGATGCAGTTATTAAAAGATATGGTTCCAAAGAAATTGGTTCAGGTTCCTCTAGGTCACCCGTCTTATCTGCTGAGAGTTCACCGTATACTGTAAACTCGGCACAAGAGTCTCAGCCCGTTGTTTTGACTGCAGGATGTGCTTTTCTGTCTTCTTCTAATAGTAGTACTTTGCCTGAAAGTTCAGCTCCCAAGGTTAAGAAACCAATCTCTGATTTGAACCCAGCCTTGCTGGGAGGTACCATCAGTTCAGACAATGTTTGGGGAATTACCTTGGTCAGACCTCAAGAACTTTGTAAAAATAATAAGAAGAAAAAGAAATAATTATTGACTCTTGCCTTGATATAAAAACAATATATATTTTTTTTCCTTGTCTTGTGTCCAGTGGCCACCGTCAAGGGGGGGCACTGTTACAAGCTGTTGCCACAGCTTGTTTCTGTTTTCTTGCCTGTTAGACCAGTGTGTCAGGTTTATTTTTTAATCCCTTGTTTTGGAAAGTCTGAATTTTGGGGTCCGTTGACCCCTCCTCAAGGGGGGGGGGTACTGTTATGAGCCACGGCTGTGGCTCATTCCTGTTTTGCATTTTGGTTATGTATTTTATGTTTATAGTTGTCTTGCAGGCCAGGATTTCCCATTCTTCTGGTTTAAGAAGACTCTTGTTTGCTGCCGGTGGTGAGTCTGTGTAATTGCAGCTTGTTCCCATGTGTTCAGCCTCACCAGTCTGTTAATTGCACCTCTCAGTTGTGCAGCAGGGCAGCTGTACGACATAATTAATTAGGACTCTCTGTTATATTCTGGCTCAGTGCAATACACAGACGCTGGTGATAGTTCCAGAGTTCTTGAGTTCTGAGCTAGTCCCTGCCAGTTCCTGAGCTCCTGTCTAGCAGTGTCTGTCTAGCTGCTTCCAGTGTCGGTTCCAGTGTCGGTTCCAGTGTCTGATCCCGTGTCCTGCCGTGAAGCGTTCCTGTCCAGAAGTCCTGTGGCTTTGTCTGTGCCTGGTCGAGTATCTGGCTTCTTGGTGTCCACCGGTCTGTCGTTTGGGATTCTGCCTGTCCTCCGGTTCTGAGAGTCTGTGTCGGCTACATTGGGGGTTCCTGTCCATTTGGCAATATTTGTACCGGTTCCGTGAGTAGCGGCTTTGCCGCGTCCGTCGGCCTAGGCCGCAGTATTCTTTGGTTATATTTGTTACTGGTGTTTTGCAGAGGGTTCTGCTTATGCTGTCACCGCCGGTACACAACAGTATTGTGTCGGCGTGTGGACAGCATTTCCTTTGTTGTTCTTTTCCTTTGGCGGCGTGCCACACATATATTTAGTTTTAGGGTTGTTAGTAGCCCCTAGCCTTCTGTTTGCTTTAGTTAGAGGTCCCCTTGTTATTATCCTGTCTCGGTTCACGCCTTGTCTCACTCTAAGACCTGGGGGCATCGGAGTTGGGCAGACCTAATCCGCCCTTCAAACGCAGCTGCCGTGGGCCCAAGAAACCATAGTCACTCAGGCGTGAACTGACCACACGGGTGAAACAATGGAGGTAGGGTGCTAGGGGCTATTTCCACACCACACCTTATTTCAGCGTCACGTTCTGGTGCTCTGGACTCACTACGCAACATCTCCCTTGTTCTGAGCACCAGGAACCTAACAACATTTCACTGTCTACATGCAGAGGCAGAACTCTGGGAGGCAACGGAGTCAGCTGCCACCGTGCTCCTGCTTTGAAGGGGGCACCTCTCCTCCTGTTCCGTGTGTTCAGTGACATTAATCAATTAAGTTAATTGATAGCAGCTGGTATCTCTTCCGTAGCCGACTTCCACACTAGTCACTACACCTTACAAATCACGCCCTCTTTATTATAGATACACTGGAAGCAGACACCTTACTGATGAAGCTATTTGCTCCCATAAAGGAAGCATGAGAATTCTAACTATATGAAGTTATTTCTCTGACAATTACACATAACTTCATATAGTTAGAAATAATTCTCATACTTCCTATGCAAGAGCAGATATCTCCATCAGTAAGGTGCATGCTTCCAGTGTAATAGGTTGTGGGTTCTAATCCTGGATATGAGAAATAATCAGCATTGTGAGTGACTGAGCAGATCTATGTAGTGTGTGGTTGGACCCCTACATAGATCTGCATAGTTGCAACGGTTTTGTAGTAGCTTCATATAGTTAGAATTAGAGATGAGTGGGTTCGGTTTTACTCTGTGTCACTCGGATCTCAAAACGGCATCTTATTGGCTTACGGATGATATATGGGGGGGGGGGGGGCACCAATATTTTTCTTGCCTCCGGGCAACTGGGATAAACGTACGCCACTGTCTACATGATAAATGTCAACATGGTCAATGTTGATAATATGATCATGTTGACATTCTCATGTTGACATGATGAATGTTGACATTATGGCTGTCAACATATCATAACCACACCTCTGAATCAGAACATGGGAGCAGATTTATCAACCTGGAGAAAGGATAAAGACGTGAAAAACCAGTGATAAGTGCAAGGTGATAACGCACCAGCCAATCATTCCAGATTTGAAAAATGACAGGTAGAAGCTGATTGGCTGGTGTGTTATCACTTTGCACTTATCACTGCTTTATCACTTCTTTATCCCTTCTACAGGCATAATACATCTGCATAATGGTCACTGAATCTGTATATTGGTTTATTGTCTTTTCTAAATTCTAATTGCAGAATGTTTGTGCAGCATCTAGTCCATACATTCAAAGAATGTCAACATTATAAAATAATTTCATGTAACTTTTTATGCTGCCACCAGTTTTTCCGCCAAGCAATATAGTATTACAATCATGGGGTTGCTGAAAAAGGAGACCAATATATATATATATATATATATATATATATATATACACACACATATATATATATATATATATATATATATATATAGCAGCAGTGGTAAAAAAACACTGATTAGCATCCAGGCTGCAACATGCATTCTAATACTTCTAGGTAAATTATACCAGAAACGACATTATAATTTAAATTCTGATGCACAATGCTTGCATCTAATTTAAGCAAAATAGATGAGCTGAGCAAGTCACCTAGACAGACAAAATACAATTTGGTTGATGGAAAGGATAGAATCTCTCTTAAACCAGCTTTTTGCACAACATTCATAACCTTACTCTGACTAGTCTAATGTGGCATGAATTTATAATTAATTATATAAACCTAAGTGCAAACATCTTAAAGCTCCATTGTAAAGATGGCTTGTACTGTTTATGAAACTTCTTTTTAATATTAACTTTGGAATTTCCTTTAGTTAAAAAATAATGTGTTGCATAACCACATCTGTATTTAATCCCAAGATCAACAACTCTGCATCTGGATCCCTCATATAAAAAGTTTATTAGTCATATCACCTATTCCTGTAAAGAGTATCACTTTGTCATTGCCATGAAGAAGGGACCTTTGGGAATTCCATGACATTTAATTATATGTATAACTAGTAAGTGATTTATAACCATTTATATTCCATGAAGCAAGAACATGCTAATGAAATGAGTCAGTGAAGTGGGAACACAATGCTCAATCATCTCTTAGGTATCACACATCAACTATCTGAATAAATAAATACAGGATAAACAAACAAATTGTTCTCATAAACACAATGCCTCCAAAAAAATTCTACTGCACTGATCAAATAGGAAGTACTTATCAATATTGTAACAGATCAATAACATAAATCTCCAGATAATATCGAAGTACAGTTGGCAGGGCCGGATTAAAGGCTACATGGGCCTGGAGCTGAACATTTTCAAGGGCCTATACTGAAATGGAGAAGAGCTGGGTCCAGTGCTGTGTGGGTGTGGCCTGAGTCACATGTGGGTGTACACCATGTACACTAAGTGCTCCAATGTCTCCCTGAATATATAAACATAGAAAAATGTGATAATTTTGTGTGAAAACTACAAAAACAATTTTAATATGATTTATGATTGTATGGCCAGCTGCTGCCAGCATGATGGGCCTATTTTTATGTGGAGGTCTGGAGCTGGAGCTCCATCCGCCCCATTGTTAATCTGGCCCTGACAGTTGGTAGTGAAATATTTGAACAAATAGTTTCATACCTAGGCATGCCATTGACATACTGTAGGTAATTGTTTTTTTAAATATTCATTTTTTTAAATATCCATTTTATTTGGTATCCGAGGATAAGAACTATTTATATAAATGATTTCCTCTTTCCACAGAGATCCTCTTATATTTATTATAAACTTTATACAGTGCCTTCCAAAGAAACATGGCTCTAACAAAATGGTTGTCCCTTCTATATACAAGAAGGCTCTACCATAATGGCCACTGTATTATTAATGACTGTGCACTTCAGGACGATTAAAGATGGCCGTCATGGACTGGAAGTAACAATAAGCCAATAAGTGTTATAGATCTTAAAAGTTCAATTTTTACAACACTGACTCTTGCTATTTACTCTTTACCACCTAAACCCGATGTGGCTCAACACCATCACACTCCATCACCCACAGTTTTGAGGCAGAATGAGAGGACAAAGTAATGCGATTCTCCTACAATACTGTGGTGATGGAAGAGACAAAGGGGGTCATTCTGATATGTTCGCATGCAGTGGTTCTTCGCTGCGGTGCGAATGGGTCAGAAATGCTCATGCGTGGCTGACCCATTGCACACGCGCGTTGTTGCCTGTCGATGATCGTCACCTGGCAACGCCGCCGCCAGCAAAAAATGTGATCGCAGCAGCAATCGCAAGAAGATGGACAGGTGGGAGGCGTTCTGGGGCGGATACTCACCGTTTCCAGCCATTTTCGGGGAGTGGTAAGAAAAATGCAGGCGTGTCCATGCGAACGGAGGGCGGATGTCTGACGTCAAAGCCGGGACCTGCATCGCTGGATCCGTCGCACAGGGTAAGTACTGTATGTCCAGGTCTAGTCTTGTTTTGCAGGAAACTTTTTTAGCATAGCAGGGCTGCACAAGTGTTCGCAGGCCTGCTATGCTAAAATACACTCCCCCATAGGCGGAGATTAGTTGATCGCACCAGCAGCAAAAAGTTGCTTGGTACGATCAACTTGGAATTAGAGATGTGCACTTGAAATTTTTCGGGTTTTTTGTTTTGGTTTTGGGTTCGGTTCCGCGGCCGTGTTTTGGGTTCGACCGCGTTTTGGCAAAACCTCACCGAATTTTTTTTGTCGGATTCGGGTGTGTTTTGGATTCGGGTGTTTTTTTCAAAAAACACTAAAAAACAGCTTAAATAATAGAATTTGGGGGTCATTTTGATCCCAAAGTATTATTAACCTCAAAAACCATAATTTCCACTCATTTTCAGTCTATTCTGAACACCTCACACCTCACAATATTATTTTTAGTCCTAAAATTTGCACCGAGGTCGCTGGATGACTAAGCTAAGCGACCCTAGTGGCCGACACAAACACCTGGCCCATCTAGGAGTGGCACTGCAGTGTCACGCAGGATGGCCCTTCCAAAAAACACTCCCCAAACAGCACATGACGCAAAGAAAAAAAGAGGCGCAATGAGGTAGCTGTGTGAGTAAGCTAAGCGACCCTAGTGGCCGACACAAACACCTGGCCCATCTAGGAGTGGCACTGCAGTGTCACGCAGGATGGCCCTTCCAAAAAACACTCCCCAAACAGCACATGACGCAAAGAAAAAAAGAGGCGCAATGAGGTAGCTGTGTGAGTAAGCTAAGCGACCCTAGTGGCCGACACAAACACCTGGCCCATCTAGGAGTGGCACTGCAGTGTCACGCAGGATGGCCCTTCCAAAAAACACTCCCCAAACAGCACATGACGCAAAGAAAAAAAGAGGCGCAATGAGGTAGCTGTGTGAGTAAGATAAGCGACCCTAGTGGCCGACACAAACACCTGGCCCATCTAGGAGTGGCACTGCAGTGTCACGCAGGATGGCCCTTCAAAAAAATACTCCCCAAACAGCACATGACGCATATTTTAATAGGCACAACTAAAAGGCACCTCAGGTAAACAATGGAGATGGATGGATACTAGTATACTTATGGATGATGAGCGACTGCCGACACAGAGGTAACTACAGCTGTGGACTACCGTACTGTGTCTGCTGCTAATATAGACTGGATGATAATGAGATAAAATTAAAATATATATATATATCACACTAGTACTGCAGCCGGACAGGTATATATTATGTAATGACGGACCTGCTGGACACTGTCTGTCAGCACTGCAGACTCCTAAAGTAAGCTACTAGTATCAAGAAGATAGAAAAAAAAACCCACAGGTAGGTGGTATACAATTATGGATGGACCAGCGACTGCCGACACAGAGGTAGCTACAGCCGTGGACTACCGTACTGTGTCTGCTGCTAATATAGACTGGATGATAATGAGATAAAATTAAAATATATATATATATATATATATATATATCACACTAGTACTGCAGCCGGACAGGTATATATTATGTAATGATGGACCTGCTGGACACTGTCTGTCAGCACTGCAGACTCCTAAAGTAAGCTACTAGTATCAAGAAGATAGAAAAAAAAACCACGGTTAGGTGGTATACAATTATGGATGGACCAGCGACTGCCGACACAGAGGTAGCTACAGCCGTGGACTACCGTACTGTGTCTGCTGCTAATATAGACTGGATGATAATGAGATAAAATTAAAATATATATATATATCACACTAGTACTGCAGCCGGACAGGTATATATTATGTAATGACGGACCTGCTGGACACTGTCTGTCAGCACTGCAGACTCCTAAAGTAAGCTACTAGTATCAAGAAGATAGAAAAAAAAACCACGGGTAGGTGGTATACAATTATGGATGGACCAGCGACTGCCAACACAGAGGTAGCTACAGCCGTGGACTACCGTACTGTGTCTGCTGCTAATATAGACTGGATGATAATGAGATAAAATTAAAATATATATATATATCACACTAGTACTGCAGCCGGACAGGTATATATTATGTAATGACGGACCTGCTGGACACTGTCTGAAGAATGCGTTTATAAAAACACCACACGACGAGTGTTTAACTTTTTCAGGCAGACAATCACAATATACTGGTGGTCAGCAGACAATCACAATACTGGTGGTCAGTGGTCACTGGTCAGTCACACTGGCAGTGGCACTCTGGCAGCAAAAGTGTGCACTGTACTTAAATGTACTCCTGCTATAACTGCTCCCCAGTCTCCCCCACAATTAAGCTGTGTGAGCAGTGAGCACTGAGCACTCAGCAGTCAGATAATGATATACAGTATATGATGCAGCACACTGGGCTGAGCACAGATATGGTATGTGACTGTGTCACACTGTGTATCGTTTTTTTTCAGGCAGAGAACGGATTAATTAAACTGGTGGCACTGGTCACTGGTCACACTATCAGCAGCAAGTAGTACTCCTCCTATATGCTCCCCAAAATTTGTGTCTCTCTCTAGTACTCTAGTCACTCTAAACGGAGAGGACGCCAGCCACGTCCTCTCCCTATCAATCTCAATGCACGTGTGAAAATGGCGGCGACGCGCGGCTCCTTATATAGAATCCGAGTCTCGCGATAGAATCCGAGCCTCGCGAGAATCCGACAGCGGGATGATGACGTTCGGGCGCGCTCGGGTTAACCGAGCAAGGCGGGAAGATCCGAGTCGCTCGGACCCGTGTAAAAAAACTTGAAGTTCGGGCGGGTTCGGATTCCGAGGAACCGAACCCGCTCATCTCTACTTGGAATGAGGGCCAAAATGCATTCCGGATGCGTTTCACCACCATAATTACATGCTGATACCCAGTGTAAACTCCTGTTAAGCACCTTCTTCAGTTTTAATAATTTCAGTTTGGTTATGTTTAAATGTATCTTTATTTTTCAGTGTATAAACCACACTGAAATCATTGTAATTAGGCTCTATTTAATATTAACTGAACAGAAAGTGATGCCACACCCCAAGGTCGTATGTGACCCTCACTCTGATCCAGCTATGCTATAAAAACCTGCACAGGTCCCCTTTCAAATTTCCCCTTGATGAAGTCTAGTAAACAAGATGAGATGTGCGGGCAAGGTTGCACTGTACACCTGCCTGCAAAGGTACATTTTTATTTACCATTCCCTCTTATTTCTCCCTACAAACACTCTCTCATGCTGACCTCTCTATACCAATGTCACTGCAATGTTATATTAAGACACCAGTGCAGGGAGATCGAGTGCGGAAAGGTACAGCAGAAGTGTTATACACTTTCTTCTACAGCAGTAAGTCCCCTGGCCTCACCCTCACTCCCCCATTCACTGTTTTCACATGGGGGAATAGCAGGAGTTGCTACGGGTGACTGAACCTGTACCCTTATTTCTCTATCTTGCGCAAACAGCCCTACACACATATTACTATCATTAAGGACTGTTAACAAAAGTGTGCAAGCTTAAGTCTATATGGTTCTCCTTAAACTATTGAACAATATGATGTTATATATATGGGTGGTCTTCAGTTTGCCAGCTGTCGGGATCCCGGCGCACAGTATACCAGCGGCGGAATCCTGACAGCCGGCATACCGACACCTTTTCTCCCTCTTGAGGGTCCACGACCCCCCTGCGGGGAGAAAAGATAGCGCGGCGCGCAAGGGACTCATTTGCGCTCGCCCAGCTGTCGGTATGCCGGCGGTCAGGATTCTGGTGGCGGAATGCTGGCCACCGGGAGCCCGGCCTCTGGGATACCCTACCACACCCTATATATATAGTACCTTCTTGACCTGTGCTATCAGCACAGTATACTGATCTACTGATGTAGTATCTACTTGTAACATCTTTAACCACTTTGCGTCTTTGAATGCATTATTTGTGAGGTCAGATGCTGAAATTCGAGATTCAAACTGCCCTTTACGTTTACCTCTTAAACTGGTTTAAAGAGGCATATGTATCTTGTTTACAAAAGTGGACAAATGTTATGATATAGAGGAATATGCTGTTCTGATCCATGTTATGAATACAGTATACTGATATATTAATACGGCTTTTCTCTCTGAACATTAATACTAAATGAGTCAGTTGTTTATATTATGAAATGCATCATTTGTGAGAACTGGGAAATGCGTTTCAGCTTTTTTTAAAGGCACCACTAGAAATTAGTGTCTCCGGCCTATACAGACACCATAATAAATTGTTATTTCTCTTCCACAATTTATGAGGAGGCAAGATTTTGGTCTCTGTGTATGTCATCCACACATGATTGACACAATACTGTGATACATTTAACAGTTGACCAACATTAAGAGTAAAAATATTCACAAGTTTCCACTTGCGGTAATGTGAATTACCCTTAACAATTACTATTTCTCTTTTGAAACAGGAAGTTTATTACATAACCCTCAGCAAAAAAAAAAAAATCCTAAAAATATTTTTCTTTGTTGTTGTATTGTGAACAAAGTCTTATATATTATACCTACGTTTGAATAAAAGTTATATTTTAACATTTTCTCTACATATTGTACAAAGTGTGCCCCTAAAAAGGAGAATTTTCTTCTGGTATCTCTCCCAACCTCTTCTTGGGATGGTACCCTCTTTTGATTGATTCACAGTCTATCAGGATATTTATTGGCAGTGGATTTGTCAAAGACCGAACTATTCCCTTGGAGAACATAAATGGTTCCCCTATTACTTTAAGCTTTTGTATAAAGAGTCTGTAGGCCTGATTCTGATATGTAAGTTATTGTACAGCTGCAGGGAAGCTGCTGTGCAATCCATAAAAATATAATGCAAATGCAGCAGGAGGCATCTATAGGAGATGCAGCATCAACTCACCATTGTGACTATCGGTTGCAATGGTCACCATAATAATCCAGCCTGCCTGTGTAAGCTGAAACATACTGGCAGTTGGATCCAGTCAGCTGGGTCCAGGAAGACTGCATAAAACAACACAGATCCTGGGCCCAGTAGGCCAGCAAAACATTGGTGACAGAACACTATTTTAAAAAACTGACACAGTTACCGATCCTGCTTTAACCCACAAAGGCTGGAGCATATCAAATATGCTGTGGCTAAGGGAGGGCTGTGAGAGATATAGCAGGTTCCGTTCTGTACATGCGCAGACCACCAATAAGCACATTTGCCCATACATCATTGGGTTTGCGTACAAATCCGAATCAGGACCTTTAACTCTGCTACTAAAGAAATCAGAGGGATAGCACAAATGACTTATCTTGAAGGTTGGTCAATACTTTAAATTCTCAGTGAGTTTGTGAAGTTCCAGTAAAAGACATGTAAAAATGTTAACCATTTAAGTCTGGGAAGATGGATGTGGTAGATCTGGCCATTCTTTCATGGGTGCTGGGGACTACCCAAAATAATGGGAGCATCCCGCAATTTGCAGGAGATTAGACAAGTATGGCCTAAATGTAATCTCCCAAATCAGTTTTAAGGGGAACTGAAAGCTAGAATAAATAAAATAGAATATATGTGCATAGGCACCCCTAGAACAAAGATGCTAAAAATGACAGTGTGAAAGTTTCAATTATACTGTTCAAGCATAAAAAAAGAAATAAAACCATATAAATACAGCAGTAGAATTGTACTGACCCCAGATTTGATAAAAGTTCTCACCCTCCAAAGGTGCTGCAGTGGGCAAATGCTTAACAAGCAATAGGGTCCTAGGTTTAGCAACACGGCACCACGCAGTAGGGTTGTTCTTTGAAGGAGAGTAGGATATTCAGCAGAAACTTTCTTAGTGAAAAATGTCCTTGTGGTCCAAACAACACGTTTCGTAGACAAACTCCTTTTTCAAGCTTGGATAACATGGATCCCTCAGACCTGATATTTATAACCCTTCTAATTGGATTAATCAGGCCAAACACCATGGTAGATCTGGCCATTCTTCCATGGGTGTGGGGGACTAACCCAAATATTGGGAGCATCCCACAATTTGCAGGAGATTAGGCAAGAATGACCTAAACTTAATCTCCCAAATCATTTTTCAGGGGAACTGAAAGCTGCAAACTGTATCTAACATTTGGACCATAAATATTCCTACAGTATGACATAACAAAAGCATCAAGTAATAATAATAAACATCATTACTCATCACATTTCAGCCCACATTTTTCACAAAATGCAATAAGTGCTTGTGTGTAGAGCAAATCCCTTAAACTGGGCGTACACTATACAATTATCTGGCAGATATCTGCCAGAGGTGGATGGTTGGAATAAAAATCTGATAATGGGTGCAAATAACAATCGACTATTTGTTTCCAAACACTGTAAAATGGGCAAAACCTGTAGGTTAGACAAATTGGTTAAATGTGTGATTTAACCAATTTGTATGAACAACACATTTCTTGTTCGTTTTAAAGTGTTTGGGATAGCTGTAGTTGGTGAAATGCTTCTAGCTAGTTATACACTTTTATTGACAGGAGTAAACACTGTTTTGCATCTAGCATACCAAATTTCGGTAGTACAGTTTAATATAGTTTCCCTGATCAATACTGAATTTGCAAAATACTTATAACCAACAGGTGAGTTGTGCGAACTACAGCAGGCAGAACCATAACTAGACTTTTTGGTGCCCTGTGCCAGAGAGAGAATTGGTGCCCCTCCCCTCTCACATTTTTTCCAATAGGGGCATAAGGCGCATGCCTCGTGAGGAAGAGGCATGACAAGATTGATCCCATAGAAGGCCCATGCTATGATGCCCTCCCCACATTTATATATATATATATATATATATATATATATATATATACATATATATATAAAGGGATGCTGCTGGATCGGCACTCTACATGATAGTGATAACAAGTACCTGCGTGCCCTTGTGTAAATAAATAGTCCTCTAGATACTCTCCTGGCAGAGAGAGCAAAACACGGCACTGCAGGGTTTTCAAATAGCTGAAGTTTAATTGAAGTTTAAACTTCAGCTATTTGAAAACCCTGCAGTGCCGTGTTTTGCTCTCTCTGCCAGGAGAGTATCTAGAGGACCATATATATATAAATATATAATACATACAGATTTATAGACCACTGCAAGAAAATGGATTTGGAAACCAGCCCTCTTTAAACCACATTTATGCACTTAACTTGAAAACTTGTTGTTATTCAGTTAAACTTCCCTTTCTTAAATAACACATTTCAATGTACTGCCATGCCTAGGATTCTAACCTATAACCTGTTGAATTCTAATCAAACACCCTTGTCATTGAGTTATTTGACCCTGCATAAAAATTGTGAACACTATATGAAGCTACTGGTACTTTATAAAAAAAATAATCAGCATAGCAATTGAGCAAATCTATGTAGTGTACAGCCACACATCCAATCCATTGCAGCCACACACTACATAGATCTGCTCAGCCGCAATGCTGATCAATTTTTTTTACAAAGTACAAGGCAAACTTCAAATAGTTAGAATTTTCTAACTAAGAATTATCTACTTTTCTATGCAAGGCCAGATAGCACAATTAAATGATTGTCTGACTGTAATGCCATAGGCAATGGGTACGAATCCCAGGTATGTCAGCATCTTGAACTGAGGACAGCGTAACTGAATATCTAAGAGCTCTCAAGTTAAGTTCATGAATGTTGTATAGGTATTAGCAACAGACAGGAGATACTGGGCTTTAAAAAATGGGGAAGCTGCAACTAAAAGTAATTAAAACAGATAACTTACAAGTGCCACCAACAGCGCCCCCTACCCTGCAGCTCTATGTGCAGTGCCCCCTCCACTCACATGTAGTTACGGCCTTGACTGTAGGTATTTCAATTTACATTTTTCTCCTAAAAGTTTCTTACATTTTCAATATTTCTTTTTTGACCAGATAGTAGCAAATCATCCACATACACAACAACAAGGAACATCTTCCTTCTGTTGTTTTATATATATATATATATATATATATACAATGATCTGTTTCTGATCTTTCAAATCCCATTTCTAGCAACACAGTTTCTAGTTTGATGTTCACTTTGCCACTTTGTTTTAAGCCGTACAATTATTTCTTAAGTAATCATAGTTTTCTGGTGCTCTAGTGTATCCATCAAGATTTATTCAGATAATTCACTATTCAGAAATGCCAAATCAATATCTAGTTTATATAATAGCTAGCCATATAGTGCAGATATAGAAAGTATCACATGTAGGTTACTGTACCTTGCAACAGTGGAGGGGTGGTATTCAGTATACCGATTGTTGGGATCCCAGCGCACAGTATACCGGCGCCAGAATCCCAACACCTTTTTCTCCCTCTTGGGGGTCCACAACCCCCCTGGAGGGAGAATAGCTAGCGTGGCGAGCGCAGCTCATTTGCACTCGCCCCGCTGTTGGCAAACCTGCGGTCGGGATCCCGGCACCGGTATGCTGGGCGCCGGGAACCCGGCCGCCGGAAACTCATACCACATCCAAGTGGAGAACACTTCATCGTAACTGATTCCGTGCCTTTAAGTAAATCCCTTTGCAACAAGCTTTTTACAGAAAATCGATTCAGGTGGGTTGGTTTGTTCACAATAGTCCAAATCTCATTTTCATCTAAAGATTACATTTTCTTATCTGCAGCATACTACCATTCTGATCACTCATTACTTAATTTGTGTCTTCTAAACTCTGAGAGTACAGTATTGGCAAATTCCTCACTATAAACGTTTAGTGGTGTTTGTTTTCAAGGTTTAAGGGGTCTATTAACTAAGCCTTGGATGGAGATAAAATATCAGCTAATCGGCTCCTAACTGCCATTTTTCAAACCCAGTCTGTGGCATGGCAGTTAGGAGATGATTGCCTGGTACTTTATCTCCGTGCACTATATCTCCATCCAAGACTTAGTAAATAGAGCCCTAAGTCTCTTGGATAGAAGTCCTGATATGCACAGGTAGTTCAAGCATTACACATTTTTCAGGCACTTCACAGTTTAACTCATGAGATATGACATCTAGGTATTTATTTATTTTTGTAAATTCTGTTTATTAGATTTTCAATAGAGAAATATTACATATAATCCAGAACAAGACATCAACATCACAAAGTAATCGGAGGCAATATTCCAGAAGGCCCCACACATTGAAATAGGTCCATCAGGATTTCAACCGCTAAAGACAGTGGACTAGCAGTGGAGCCATGAGTAAAGTATACACAAACACAAGTGATATCCAAAATACATCCTGACCAAATAAACAGGAAGGGGGGGGACACCAAAACACAGAAAAATGGGAAGATAGGGAGGGAAGAAGCAGGAAAATAAGAGAGAGAGAGCGAGCATCACGGATTGTCAACAAACATCTGTGGTAAACGACAGCAGGGAGTGGGTTTACATGGAGGAAAGGGAGATTCTCTTATGGAGAGAGTACTCAGTACGGTCAAATAGTGCAAATATGGAGTCTTGGGTCGATGAGTCAAAAGAGAGTATAAACAAGACCCATTTCTTATGGAAAGTAACCGCTCCGGTGATGATATTAGACAAAGCAGTTCTCCTATCGAAATACATGAGCTGCAACATCTTTTGGTGTACTTTGGAGAGTGAAGGAAAAGTGCGCGATAGCCAATGGGTTAAAATTATTTTCTTTGCAACCGTAACTATTACTGTCAGTAATGGAATGAAGGCACGTCTATTCAGGCCAAGATCCCAGCTCCTAAAATCCGCCAGTAAGCAGGCAAAGGGGTCAAGCATAGGAAAAAATTTGAAAATGCGTTTAATATAGTTAAGAATTTTGTACCAGAAGCGGCGTATGTATGGGCAATCCCACATGCAGTGGAGAAAGGAGGCGGTAGCACAATGGCATTTAATACATTCAGCAGAGTTAATCGGGTTAAATTAGACATATTGTGCTGGGGAGATGTAGGCCCTGTGAAGGGTTCTAATATGAACCTCCTGTAGATAAGATGAATGGAGTGTTTTCAAGGCCCGAACAAAGTGATTATTCATATAATCTGGCTGAGTAGAATATTTCAGGTCAACATCCCAAGTTTGTCTGACAGCCTCCCATCGTTTCTCTAAGTTACACTTAGTGAGGAGAGAGTACAATAAACTAATGCGGTACAGTTTCTGTGCTCTGAGCACTATCAGAGGCCTCAATGGATCAGTAAGTGGAGTTGAGATTTGTGAGGAGGTAGACCAGGTAAGAGAAGAAAGGTAATGTCTCATTTGGAGGTACATAAAGAAATGATTGTATGGAATATCATATGAGGCAACGAGGTCAGCAAATTGAACAAAATTGCCACCCGGGTCAAAGACCTTGGTAGAGTTGGACAGTCCCTTATCCCTCCAGAGCCAGAACAGAGCATTAGAAATAGAAGGTGGGAAAGCCGGATTACCCCATAATGAAATATAAGTAGCATATAGTGGATTCCTGTTCAACCCTCTGTTAACCCATCGCCATGACATAAATATGTCCTTAAATAAAATTTGTGTCTTTATCTGTGGGGGAATAAGAGCGGGCGCTGTGAGTAGCAAGGCGGCTGGGGAAAAGGGGTAAAATAAAGCTTCATCAACACTTAAATCAGTAAAGGTAGATTTGTTAGTTAACCAGTCAGTGACGTATCGAAACATGATTGAGTGAGAATCTGAGGGGAGATCCGGTAAACCCATGCCCCCCACTTTGCGAGGGCCTAAAGGTTTGTAGAGGTCAATTTTAGGTTTCTTCCCCATCCACAAAAAAGAATTAATCTTCCTCCGCAAGGCTCCCAAATCATATGTGCTCAAACAGACTGGCAGTTTTTGCATCACATAAAAATTTTTGGGGAATATTATACTTTGTATAACAGCAATTCGGCCTAAGAGAGATATCACAAGGAGTTTCCAGCCTAGGAGTAGGGCAGAGATCCTAGCAATGACAGGTGAAAAATGTAGAGAGTAGAGTCGGGAAAGAGAGGATGGTATGTGAATCCCCAGATATTTAATGGAGGTATTAGAGGAACGAAATTGAAGGGAGGAGAGGAAAGAGGCTAAAGTAGTGTTAGTGGTGCCTAAACAAAGTAGTTCTGATTTAGAAATATTAATGCGATAACCAGCAATAATGCCAAAAGAGTGAATTAATTCCAAAATAGCAGGGATAGAGCGTTGGGGATCAGATATAAATAACAGCATGTCGTCGGCAAATAGTGACACTTTCAATTCCTTATTACCAATTTTTATTCTGGTGAATGTGGAGGAGGATCTGAGGGCAATGGCTAGGGGCTCTAGGGCCAGGGCAAATAAAAGAGGTGATAAGGGACATCCTTGCCTGGTGCCTTTTTTAGTTTCGAAGGGAGCTGATAAAAGACCGTTGCAAGAGATTTGTGATTTAGCATTGTAATAAAGGCATTTGATCATGGAAATGAAATGAGGGGGGAACCCAAATCTATCCAGGGTAAGGAATAGATGCTGCCAATCCACATGATCAAATGCCTTCTTGACGTCTAGCGATAACAACAAGTTAGAGGCTAGGGGAGAGGCATCAGAAATTGAAACGGCAGAAAGGACTCAACGAATGTTAATTTCAGAGTGGCGTCCAGATATAAAACCCGATTGGTCTGGGTGGACCAAGAGGGGCATAAGA